>NW_019942600.1:169788-176941 GCF_002910315.2 Salvelinus sp. IW2-2015 | reverse complement strand
AGGGAGATTCTGAGAATAGGAATTGGGATGAGAGAGATTTTGGGAAGAGGAATGGGGACGAGGGAGATTCTGAGAATAGGAATGGGGATGAGATGAGGGAGATTCTGAGAATAGGAATGGGGATGAGGGAGAATCTGGGAAGAGGAATGGGGATGAGAGAGATTTTGGGAAGAGGAATGGGGATGAGGGAGATTCTGATAAGAAAAATGGGAATGAGTTAGATTCTGGGAAGAGGGTAAGGGCCGTAGAGGGAGATTCTGGGAAGAGAGRTATGGCCGTGGAGGGAGATTCTGTGAAGAGAGTTATGYCCGTGGAGGGGCTTTTGAAAGGAGGGTGTCTTTATTTAACAGGAGGAATTATGCTCTGACTGAACTTTGTTTATCTCCATCCAAGAATACTAAATGATTGGAAACAAAGGAAATATTGTCACACTAACGGCTTCAAGTTTAATATCTTGGCATACGTGATGCCATTTGAAAGCAGATGTCACCAAGACCATCCCTCATTTTCAATATATTTTTATATAGAACACAACTCACTCAGTATATCACTTCATAKCAAACCACCCATCTGAAACCATCTGAAACATACTTTGATTGAATCTGCCCTATATAGGGCTCTCGAGTGGTGCAGCGGTCTAAGACACTTCATCTCAGTGCTAGAGGCATCACTACCGACTGTAGTGTTCGATTCCAGGCTGTATCACAACCGGCCGTGATTGGGAGTTCCATAGGGCGGCCCACAATTGGCCCGGCGCTGTTAGGGTTTGGCCGGGMTAGGCTGTCATTGTAAATAAGAATTTGTTCTTAACGGACTCGCCTAGTTAAATAAAAACATTTGTTAACCTTCCTAAACCTATAACGCTATAACAACATCACACCACCTTATGGATTCCAAAAAACTCATCCTGGTGATTAGAACAGTGGTTTTATGGAAATACCTTATTTACATAAGTATTCAGACCTTTTGCTATGAGACTCGAAATTGAGCTCAGGTGCATCCTGTTTCCATTGATCAACCTTGAGATGTTCCTACAACTTGATTGGAGTCCACCTGTGGTAAATTCAATTGATTAGAGATGATTTGGAAAGGCACACACCTGTCTATATAAAGGTCCCACAGTTGACAGTGCATTGTCAGAGCAAAAACCAAGCTATGAGGTCGAAGGAATTGTCTGTGTCGAGGCACAGATCTGGGGAAGGGTACCAAAAAATGTCTTCAGCATTGAAGGTCCCCAAGAACACAGTGGCCTCATTATTCTTAAATGGAAGAAATTTGGAACCACCAAGACTCTTCCTAGAGATGACCGCCCGGCCAAAACTGTGCAATCTGGGGAGAAGGGCCTTGGTCAGGGAGGTGACCAAGAACCCGATGGTCACTCTGACAGAGCTCCTGAGTTCCTCTGTGGAGATGGGAGAACCTTCCAGAAGGACAACCATATKTGCAGCATTCCACCAATCAGGCRTTTATGGTGGAGGTGGCAAGATGGAAGCCACTACTCAGTAAAAGGCACATGACAGCCCTCTGGGAGTTTGCCAAAAGGCACCTAAAGAACTCTCAGACCATGAGAAACAAGATTCTCTGGTCTGATGAAACCAAGYTTGAACTATTTGGACTGATGCCAAGCGTCACATCTGGAGGAAACCTGGCACCATGCCAACGGTGAAGCATGGTAGTGGCAGCATCATGCTGTGGGGATGTTTTTCAGCTGCAGGGACTGGGAGACTAGTCAGGATRGAGGGAAAGATGAACGGAGCAAAGTACAGAGAGATCCTTGATGAAAACCCTGCTCCAGAGTGCTCAGGACCTCAGACTGGTGCGAAGGTTCACATTCCAACAAGACAACAACCCTAAGCACACAGCCAAGACAATGKAGAAGTGGCTTCGGGACTCTGAATGTCCTTGATTGGCCCAGCCAGAGCCTGGACTTGAACCCGATCGAACATCTCTGGAGAGACCTGAAAATAGCTGTTTAGCGACGCCTCTTATTCAACCTGACTGAATTTGAGATGATCTGCAGAGAAGAATGGGAGAAACTCCCCAAGTACAGGTGTGCCAAGCTTGTAGCAACATACTCAAGAAGACTCAAGGCTGTAGATTGGTGAGGGAAAAAACTAACAATTTAATCAATTTTAGAATATTGGTACAACGTAACAAAATGTGGAAAAAGTCAAGGGGTCTGAATACTTTACGAATGCACTATAGGTATAAAGGCCGAGACAATAAGAAGACACAGTGGCAGAATACATTCAAACACACCTTTGTTTCATCACAAAACCGGAGAGCAACCTCTGTCTGGTGAAGTCCACAAAGCATATTGCATGTACAGTACCAGACAGTACATGACCTACAGCATGGTCGTGCGTGTGCGTGTGCGCGCGTGCGCGTGCGCGCGCGCGTGCGTGCGTGTGTGTGTGTGTGTGTGTGTGTGTGTGCGTGTGTGTGTGTGTATGTGGACTGTCCATGTTTCCCATCCTCATGGCTCCTCTCCCTGGTCTTTGATGGTCTTTGACCAATTTTCTCTCTGCTTTCCTTCTCGCATTACTATTGTTTATTTAAATTGGATTTAGAGGACCTGAGAGTCTCAGTACTAGGGAGGGGATAACTGGTCCTAAAAAGAAAGGAGAAGACAGACAGAAAACGAGTATGCTAAAGCGAGAGACAGAATACCTGTTTATGGTTTGTTATCAGGGTTAGGTAGAGACCACCCAGGCTCCTCACTGTGGTGTTATAGTGGGTCCACTGGTCCTCTGACTCAGCACTCCTCTGAGGGGTGTAATACAAAGCCAGCTATCTTTTTAAAAATCTAACAGTAGCGTGTCACGACTTCCACCGAAGGTGGCTCCCCTGCCTGTTCGGMCGGCGCTCGGCCACCGATCCCCTTTTCCTTTTCTGTTTGTTTTGTCTTCTTGGTTGCACCTGTTTCTTGTTTGAGTTTTGTTTCAGGGCTATTTAAGCCTGTTAGGCCCGCCTGCTTTTGTGCTGGCTTGTTCTCTGTTTGTCTAGGTTGGTTGCGTGTTTTGTTCACTGACTGTTTGGTGTCCAGTTTTGGGTTGGACGTATTTATTTTCGCCTGTCGTTTTTGCCGTTACTTTTGGATACCGTAATAAAGTTCGGTTTTCCCCATTATCCTCTGCTCTCTGCGCCTGACTCCGCACCCACCACAGCTGTGTGACATAGCTGTATCTTTTATCTCTCTGTTTTTGATCATTTTCCTTCAATTCGCAAGAGGCTGATTGTAATCTCACCGGAGAAAGCATCCAAGACGCTGATTGTAATCTCACCGGAGAAAGCATCCAAGACGCTGATTGTAATCTCACCGGGGAAAGCATCCAAGACGCTGATTGTAATCTCACCGGGGAAAGCATCCAAGACGCTGATTGNGACGCTGATTGTAATCTCACCGGGGAAAGCATCCAAGACGCTGATTGTAATCTCACCGGGGAAAGCATCCAAGACGCTGATTGTAATCTCACCGGAGAAAGCATCCAAGACGCTGATTGTAATCTCACCGGAGAAAGCATCCAAGAGGCTGATTGTWTCTCACCGGAGAAAGCATCCGAGCGAGTGAAACAACGACCTTCTGTCTCTGTATGTGTTAGCCATCTATCTGATGCCGTTTGATCATGAAGAGTATGACATTGATGCCACCCATAACATTGAATGCAAGTGAAGCCAGTGAGCATTTGGCCTCCATTGATAAAAAATATTTTAATAATAGCCAATCAGCTACACTGAGTGAGCTCGACTGTGAATGGTCCTGGAACACCAGAAACATTTTTCAACGGAAGCAAATTTGCATTTTGAATTAACCTTTATTTAACTAGGCAAGTCAGTTAGGAACAGATTATTCTTTACAATGTCAACCTACCAGGGAACAGTGGGTTAACAGCCTTGTTCAGGAGCAGAACAACAGATTTCTACCTTGTCAGCTCGGGGATATGATCCAGCAACTTTTCAGTTACTTGACCAACGCTCTAACCACTAAAATCGCATCAAGAGAAATACATAATTGACAGTTATAACTTGAATTGTTGCATCTCATTGTGTTGTTGTCCTCCGGTGGGTAGCTAGCTAGCTAAAATTGGCCCTTTTCCTAAATTAGTCATGGATGGAGATAGGGATTTGGACTTGCGGTTCAATATGTAGCTAGATGTAGAAGGCTAATGTTATCTAGCTAACGTTGGCCTTGAAAGGATGTTAGGCTAGCTATCTGTCCGTACAGATACCCAGGCCGTCGGGAGCGGCATGAAAACCAGCCACTAGAGGCAACAGTGAGTGCTATTATCATCAATTAGGGTTGGATTTTGCTAGGGATTTGTGGATGTGGATGGCAGATGGGCATAGAGACGTGAGCTCTGGCTCCAAGTGTTGCTCCAAGTGTCCAAGTGTTCAATCCTAGTGATAGGCAGTTGTTTTTGACCTTAACCCTTAACCCTTAACTTAACCATTCGGAATGAATGTCTAAACTTATCCTAAACTTGCCACCCAGGGTCCAGCAGGAAGAGCAACCCAAGTTGTCCAAAACACCTTGAAATTTCACATTTCGAAACGACTTCGAAATTTGACGTTTGGAGAAAGGTGAACGAACGTCGGAATCTGAAGTCAAATTGGTCAAACCGTGAGATCTTGCTGGAAACACACACCATGCATGCACGCACACACACACACTGTCTCTCTCCCTCTATCTATCTCTGACCTCCCTCTCTCCCTCTCCCTCTCCCTCTCTCCAACCTCCCTCCCTCCCCCTCTCTCTCTCTGTCTCTCTCTCTCTCTCTCTCCCTCTCTGTCAGTCACTGCCACAGTCTGTATGCTGTGGAGGAGCCAGGCTGGCTGAGACTTGGGGAGCTAGCCCTCCATGGGGGGAGAGAGAGGGGGAGAGGTGGGAGATAAGTTTACTTCAGAGACCATGACATAACTAACATCAAGACATGACACTGGGACACTGACCAGGACTACTGGGGAGGAAACTAGCATGGATAGAGGGAGGGAGGGAGGGAGGGAGGAACGTTTCAGATAGCTTTAATTTCCAATGCCAGAGATGATCCAGTATGCTGTCAGAGGCCCTTTGCGTTTACAGGACTACAATCTTAGAACATAAGGTTCCAAAAGGGATCTTTGGCTGTCCCCACAGGAAAGCCCTTTTTTGGTTCCATGAAGAACCCTCTGTGTAAAGGGTTTTAGATGGAACTCAAAAAGGTTCTTCAAAGGGTTCTCCCTATGGGGACAGCCAATGAACCCTTTTAGGTTCTAGATAGATTTTTTGAAGATAAATGATGTGTCAATGTGGTCTGTAGACTTTAATTTAATAATAAACTTCTATGACTTTTTGATAATTGCCCTTTAATTTTCAAGAGGGGAAAATATTCATCTGTCAGTCACCTGAACCTTTTTTGAATGATTCACGTCTCAGGCATGTTGACTCAATAATAGGCCCATCTCCCTTACCTGGTAGCGCCGTCATCCGGGAGGCTTGATTGCCATGTCGACCCTGTGAAAGATCGGGAGCTTGTAAATTGTTTGACGGTCTTACATTTCTGCCGCAGGATAAAATTAACTGTTTACCCAAGCGGCTAAGTCGTTTTAAAAACTAAACGTCCGTTTGTATACCGAAATGACCACAGCCTGTATAAATGACCAAGACACGTTAACATAACACCTCAGGGGTTGTGGGAGCAGTTACTAAGCATTGAGAAAGGACGAGAGAAAGTGGGAGAAGAAGTACAGAATAGTTCAAGGGAGTAATGACATGAAGACCTGGCTCATGTATAGTTTAATAAATACTGTTTTCCATAAACAACAGAAGAAGAGAATGTGTTATTAACGTGACTGTTGGTCCATTTGAGTTGCCTGGAATGATGTAATGAGTCACATGGCCCTTATGACAGATACTGAAGTACCTGGCGTTATTGGCATTGCACCTTATTGTTCAATAAAATCAGGTGATCAATATGAGACGGGACTTTTTTTTATTAGGATGAACATTTAAATGATTTTAGAGTATTAGTAGCCTAGTGGTTAGAGCGCTGGGGCCAGTAACCAAACGGTTGCTGGATCGAATCCCCGAGCTGACAAGGTAAAAATCTGTCGTTCTGCCCCTGAACGAGGCAGTTAACCCACTGGTCCCTGATACGCGGTCAATGTAAATAAGAATTTGTTCTTAACTGACTTGCCTAGTTCAATAAAGGTTTAATTTTAAAATAAATCTATGTGGAAATAGGTGAAGCCAAGTCTCACAGGCACACACCACACACACCACACACACACACAGCTATCACACGCGGGCGGGTGGACACACAGTATGCACACCACACACACCACGCCACACACACCACGCCTCACACACACCACCACACTCGCCTCATGGAAACACACACCATACAGTGACATACATCGGTACAAAAAACACAGCCACTGCCTCTGTGTTGGTCAAGTGAGCTTTTTTTCAGAATGGAAACTTTGCAGTGGACCTTAAAGGCAAATAGGATGACTGTGTGCTTTGCCTGGCCAGAACTTTTAGTCTTATGCTCCTGGAGATAGCAGCGGACAGTAAACCTACTACCCGCCCCTCACCACCTCTTAACAACCTGCCTGCAATAGTTGGATACACACAGGAAATACCTGCATACTTACAGTCAGCACTGTAATCAGAAGTGAGCGCAGAAGAGGGAGGACAGGTAAGAGAGACAGAAGAAGAGAGAGGAACGTAAGAGAGAGAGACGATGATAGAGAGCAGAGAGACTAAGAGAGAGAGAGAGAGGTAGAGAGAGTCAGTAAGAGAGAGAGTAAGAAAGAGAGGAAGACAGTAAGAGAGAGAGGAACAGTAAGAGAGAGAGACAGTATAGGAGAGAGACAGTAAAGAGAGCAGAGACAGTAAGAGATGAGATCAGTAGGAAGAGAGAGTAGGAGAGAGAAGAGACAGTAAGAAAGAGAGACAAGTAAGAGAGAGAGAGACAGTAAGAGAGAGAGACGAGAAGAGAAGAGGACATAAGGAGAGTGCAGTAAAGAGATAGAGTAGGAGAGAAGGTGACAGTGCAGACAGTAAGAGAGAGACAGAGAGATAGATATGGTGAGGGAGTAGACTGAAAGTCAAACCTATAAGAGGAGGGGTAAAGCCTCACTGGTGGTGAAGCTAAGGAGGGGGGGGAGCGCT
>NW_019942600.1:154947-169092 GCF_002910315.2 Salvelinus sp. IW2-2015 | reverse complement strand
ATGAGGATAGAGTAGGGGGTTGAAGGTGGTATTAGATGGTTAATAGAGTAGGGGTGAGATCGTTATTAGATGGGAAAATAGAGTAGGGGTTGAAGGAGATATTGGTGAGGATAGGGTAGGGGGTTGAAGGAAGATTGCATGAGGAATAGAGTAGGGTTGGAGGAGATATGGCATGCAGGAATAGAGTGGGCGATGGAGGGAAGGTATTAGATGGGGAATAGGTAGGGGGCTTGTAGGAGAATTGGAATGAGGATAGAGTAGGGGTTGAAGGTGGTATTAGATGGGGAATAGAGTAGGGGGTTTGAAGAGATATTGGATGAGGAATAGAGTAGGGGTTGAAGAGGAATTTGCATGAGGAATAGAGTAAGGGGGTTTGAAGGAGGATATGGCATGAGGAATAGAGTTAGGGGTTGGAGGAGTATTGGATGCAGGATAGAGTAGGGGGTTGGAGGAGATATTGGTATGAGGAATAGAGTAGGGGGTTGGAGGAGATATTGATGAGGAATAAGAGGGGTGAAGGTGGTTATTGCATAAGGAACTAGAGTAGGGGGTTGGAGGGAGGTATTGGCATGAGGAAAGGAAGTAGGGGGTTGAGGATATATTGGTGAGAGAATAGAGTAGGGGTTGAAGTGGATTGCATGAAGGAATAGAGTAGGGGAGGTTGGAGGAGTATTGCGATGTAGCGAATAGATAGGGGGTTGAAGGAAGATATTGGATGAGGAATAGAGTAGGGTGAAGGTGGTATTAGATGGGAATAGAGTAGGGGGTTGGAGGAGATATTGGATGAGGGAATAGATAGGGGGTTTGAAGGGATATGCATGAGGAATAGATGTAGGGGGTTTGGAGGAAGATATTGGATGAGGATAGAGGTTAGGGGTTGAAGGAGATATTGGCATGAGGAATAGAGTAGGGGTTGAAGGAATATTGATGAGAATAGAGTAGGGGTTGGAGGAGGGTATTGGATGAGGAATTAGAGTAGGGGGTGAAGGAGATAGTGGAATGAGGAATAGAGTAGGGGTGTTTGAAGGGAGAATTGGATGAGGAATAGACGGTGGGGTTGAAAGGAGATATTGGTAGGATGAGGAATTAGAGTTAGGGGGTTTGAAGGATATTGGATGAGGAATTAGAGTAGGGGTGAAGGAGATATTGGGAAGAGAATAGAGTAGGGGTTGGAGGAGTATTGGATGGCTGAGGATAGAAATAGGGTTGAAGGGAGGATTATTGATATGAGAATAGAGTAGTGGGGGTGAAGGAGATATGGTATGAGAATAGAGTAGGGGTGGAAGGAAATTGGATGAGGAATAGAGGTAGGGGGTTGAAGGGAGTGTATTAAGATGAGGAATAGAGTAGGGGGTTTGAAGAAAGTGGGAGTAGGTAGGAGTCTTAGGGTTACTCTCCGCAGTGGTTTTCCTCCTGTCCTGGATGGGGGTCTAGGTAAAACAACACCGCCATGAAGCAGCCAGGGAGCCGCCCTCTCCTGGAGCCAGTTCCTGGTAACCCATCACTCCACCACCTTCACCCCCACCCCACCACCACCCCCACACCAACCCCCACTCTCCATCTCCGCCCCTTCCCCCCCTCAGCCACCCACCCAGAGATGCTGTCTCTCTGATCTCCAGCTCAACAGATAAAACTTACACCCCCCCCCCACACTCCCTATCTATCCACAAGACCCCCCTATAATCCCATCTGGCATCCTCCCCTGTAATTCAGACTGTAAAATACTATAGACTTACCCAACGTGCAGCTCTAACCTCCTGAGCCTGCCAGTGGGTTATTCCAATGACATGATGAGGCAGGGGGTTTGTGCGATAGCATTGGTATTCCTTGTAAGCAGAAGTGTCGGTCAGCAAACATGTTCCTCCTCTCTGTGTTTCTATGACAGAAGGTAAATTCACCCCACTCACAGACCTGGGCCCGGATTCCCAAAATGCATAGGCCCGGTTCATCGTTAGAACCTTCGTAGGAGCATCGTTAAATCTTCAAGCTGTTTCCCAAAACCGTCTTTATTAACGTTGCACTTGAAAACGCTTGTGATTTATCGGCTCCCTCAGTCCACTCGCAGAACAGCTAAGTGCGTCGTCAGATGTTTTTTGCCCTCCCGCGTCACTTTATACACAGACYATCTCCACTAAACATAGAATCACATGGTTAATCGTCTCTCTGTGAACACCGATAACTTCAGAACAAAGTTGACTACAATGCAAAGTTGCCAATGTCTTTGCAATTGATGCAAACAAGCGTATAAACGAACAAGCAACGTATACAAAGATGCTTCAGATGAAAACCCAGATGATTAAAATATAAACAATAGAACATAGGCCTATTTCAATTATAGTAAAATACATTTCATGTTCAATCAAATTAGGTCGATTTTTCTACTTTTAGGCAACTGTCTGTAATTTGTCTTAACATCTTTCACGATGTGTAGCCAAAAGAAATTACTGGGTAAAGCATTAGAATAAGCCGCCTCAATATTTGGAGCCGTAGGTGGTAACATCTCTCTAGGAGCTGATCCGTCATCAGTATTGTGAAATAATTATAATGTTAAGGAATGATTTGAATGGAGAAAGCGCACCCTTTCTTTCGATGTTATTAGTATGGACACATTGTAACGGTTTTCTTCGTCCTCCTCTGACGAGGAGTAAAAAATGTCGGACCAATGCGCAGCGTGGTACGTGTTCATGCTCTTTATTAACGAACAACGAACACAGAAAAAAAAACWATAAACGATACGTGAAATACAAACCGAAACAGTTCCGTGTGGAACAAACACTGACACGGAAAATAACCACCCACGAAACCCAGGTGGAAAAAGGCTACCTAAGTTACGATTCTCAACTCAGAGACAACTAACGACACCTGCCTCTGATTGAGAATCATACCAGGCCAAACGAAAAAACCAACAATAGAAAAACGAACATAGATAACCACCCCAACTCACGCCCTGACCATACTAAAACAAAGAATAACAAAAGAACTAAGGTCAGAACGTGACAGTACCCCCCCCCCCCCCCCCCCCCACAAGGTGCGGACTCCGGCTGCAAAACCTGAACCTATAGGGGTGGGTCTGTGTGGGCATCTGTCCGCGGTGGCGGCCCTGGCGCGGGACGGGACCCCACTCCACCATAGTCTTAGTCCGCTTCAGTAGCGTCTTTAGAGCGGCGACCCTCGCCGCGACCTAGGACTGGCAACCCTACTAAAGGGCCCCAACTGGACTGAGGAGCGCCTCTGGACTGAGGAGCACCTCTGGACTGAGGGGCAGCTCCGGACTGAGGGCAGCTCCGGACTGAGGGGCAGCTCCGGACTGAGGGGCAGTCAGGACTGAGGGTAGCTCCGGACTGAGGTGCAGCTCCGGACTGAAGGGCAGCTCCGGACTGAGGGGCAGCTCCGGACTGAGGGGGCAGCTCAGGACTGAGGGGCAGCTCAGGACTGAGGGGCAGCTCAGGACTGAGGGGCAGCTCAGGCTGAGGCAGCTCCGGACTGAATGGCAGCTCCGGGGCTGAAGGGGCAGCTCAGGACTGAGGGGCAGCTCAGGACTGAGGGGCAGCTCCGGACTGACGAACGGCTCTGGCGGCTCCTGACTGACGGGCGCCTCTGGCGGCTCCTGACAGACAGGCGGCTCTGGCGGCTCCTGACAGACGGGCGGCTCAGACGGCGCTGGACAAACGTGCGGCTCAGATGGCACTGGACAGACGGGCGGCTCGGACGGCGCTGGACAGACGGGCGGCTCAGAAGGCACTGGACAGACGGGAGACTCAGGCGGCGCTGGACAGACGGGAGACACCTGCCGGCGCTGGACAGACGGGAGACCCTGGCGGCGCTGGGCAGTGAGAGGTGAGGAGACCAGACCCTGGGCAGTGAGAGGTGAGGAAACCAGACCTGGCAGTGAGAGGTAAGGAACCAGACCCTGGGCAGTGAAGAGGTGGGTAACCAGACCCTGGCAGTGAGAGGTGCGAACAGACCTGGCAGTGAGAGGTGAGGAAACCAGACCCTGGGCAGTGAGAGGTGAGGAAACCAGACCCTGGACAGTGAGAGGTGGGGAACCAGACCCTGAGCAGTGGAGGTGAGGAAACCAGACCCTGGCAGTGAGAGGTGGAGAAACCAGACCCTGGGTAGTGAGAGTGAGGAAACCAGACCTGGGCAGTGAGGGTGAGGAAACCAGACCCTGGGCAGTGAGAGGTGAGGGAAACCAGACCCTGGGCAGTGAGAGTGAGGAACCAGACCTGGGCAGTGAGAGGGAAAACCAGACCCTGGGCAGTGAGAGGTGGGGAAACCAGACCCTGGGCAGTGAAGAGGTGAGGAAACCAGACCCTGGGCAGTGAGAGGTGAGGAAACCAGACCCTGGGCAAGTGAGAGGTGGGGAAACCAGACCCCTGGGCAGTGAGAAGTGGGGAAACCAGACCCTGGGCAGTGAAGAGGTGAGGAAACCAGACCCTGGCAGTGAGAGGTGAGGAAACCAAGACCCTGGGCAGTGAGAGGTGGGGAAACCAGACCCTGGGCAGTGAGATGTGAGGAAACCAGCCCCTGGGCAGTGAGAGGTGGGGAAACCAGACCCTGGGCAGTGAGAGGTGGGGAAACCAGACCCTGGGCAGTGAGAGGTGGGGAAACCAGACCCTGGCAAGTGAGAGGTGAGGAAACCAGACCCTGGGCAGTGAGAGGTGGGAAACCAGGACCCTGGCAGTGAGAGGTGGGGAAACCAGACCCTGGGCAGTGAGAGGTGGGGAAACCAGACCCTGGCAGTGAGATGTGAGGAAACCAAACCCTGGCAGTGAGAGTGGGGAACCAGACCCTGGGCAGTGAGAGGTGGAGAACCAGACCCTGGCAGTGAGAGTGACGGAAACCAGACCCTGGGCAGTGAGAGGGTGGGAAACCAGACCCTGGGCAGTGAGAGGTGAGGAAACCAGACCCTGGGCAGTGAGAGGTGGGAACCAGACCCTGGCAGTGAGAGGTAGGAAACCAGACCCTGGCAGTGAGAGGTGAGGAAACCAGACCCTGGCAGTGAGAGGTGGGGAAACCAGACCCCCCTCCCCCCCTCTCCCTCCTCCCCTGTTATCCCCCTCTCTCCCAGTCTGTCGTCCCTCCAGTTAAATGGAGAGGGAGGCAGCAGCATGCGGGGGTGAGATAGCTGGACTTGACCCCAGGTTCCTGTGCTCCGTGGAGTCTCCTCGAGGCATTAAATCATGTAATGGAAGGTGAGGTGGGTGCCTCCTAACAATTCCAACTGTGGCTGATTAATGCTCATACATCCAACCAATCACTTTCGCTGAGCCTCCATGGCGGAGCTAAGGTGTTCCTGTCAACAGCTGTAAACGTGTTGTAGATTGGATGTACGCAAGTCAGATGCAGAGACATCCCGAAGGTAAACATTAAAGAGAATTCAATACATTTTTCCAGAATTCTCGTTCACCTCAGAATGCAGTGCGAGAATCCAAAGTGTTAACGTGAATCTTTCTCTCAGGCACTCTAGGAGCAGTTCCCACGAGCCATACCGTGCCCTGAATAAATATTGTCTACTCTTTGTATGATATACACACTGTGAGCGCTCATCCACTGAGCTATGAGTGCTGGTGGTAAACGGTGAATTATATATATACTGTATAATAACAACGCGGCAAAAATAGAAACAGCCCTTTTTCAGGACCCTTTTTTCACAGATCTCATTGTAAAGGGTTAAACACTGTTTCCCATGCTTGTTCAATGAACCATAAACAATTAATGAACATGCACCTGTGGAATGGTCATTAAGACACTGACAGCATACAGACGGTAGGCAATTAAGGTCACAGTTATGAAACTTAGGACACTAAAGAGGCCTTTCTACTGACTCTGAAAACACCAAAAGAAAGATGCCCAGGGTCCCTGCTCATCTGCGTGAACGTGCTTTAGGCACGCTGCAAGGAGGCATGAGGACCACTGTAAATTGCAATGTCCGTACTGTGAGACGCCTAAGACAGCGCTACAGGGAGACAGGACGGACAGCTGATCGTCCTCGCAGTGGCAGACCACGTGTAACAACACCTGCACAGGATCGGTACATCCGAACATCACACTAGTTACACCAGGAACACACAATCCCTCCATCAGTGCTCAGACTGTCGCGCAATAGGCTGAGAAAGGCTGGACTGAGAGCTTGTAGGCCTGTTGTAAGGCAGGTCCTCACCAGACATCACCGGCAACAACGTCACCTATGGCACAAACCCACCGTCGCAGGACCAGACAGGACTGGCAAAAAGTGCTCTTCACTGACGAGTCACGGTTTTGTCTCACCAGGGGTGATAGTCGGATTCGCGTTTATCGTCGAAGGAATGAGCGTTTACACCGAGGCCTGTACTCTGGTGCGGGATCGATTTGGAGTTGGAGGTCCGTCATGGTCTGGGGCGGTGTGTCACAGCATCATCGGACTGAGCTTGTTGTCATTGTAGGCATCTCAACACTGTGCGTTACAGGGAAGACATCCTCCACCCCATGTGGTACCCTTCTTGCAGGCTCATCCTGACATGACCCTCCAGCATGACAATGCCACCAGCCATACTGCTCGTTCTGTGCGTGATTTCCTGCAAGACAGGAATGTCAGTGTTCTGCCATGGCCAGCAAAGAGCCTGGATCTCAATCCCATTGAGCACGTCTGGGACCTGTTGGATCGGAGGGTGAGGGCTAGGGCCAATCCCCCAGAAAGGTCTGGGAACTTGCAGGTGCCTTTGGTGGAAGAGTGGGGTAACATCTCACAGCAAGAACTGGCAAATCTGGTGCAGTCCATGAGGAGGAGATGCACTGCAGTACTTAATGCAGCTGGTGGCCACACCAGATACTCACTGTTACTTTTCATTTTGACCCCCCCCCCCTTTGTTCAGAAACACGTTATTCCATTTCTGTTAGTCACATGTCTGTGGAACTTGTTCAGTTTATGTCTCAGTTGTTGAATCTTGTTATGTTCATACAAATATTTACACATGTTCAGTTTGCTGAAAATAAACGCAGTTGACAGTGAGACGACGTTTCTTTTTTGCTGAGTTTATATATATACATACCAAATCAAACTTTATTAGTCACAATGCGCCAAATACAACAGGTGTTGACCTTACCGTGAAATGCTTACTTACAAGCCCATTAAAATAATATTTACTAAATAAATGAAAGTAAAAAATACAATAAAAAGTACACAATAAGATAACAATACAAGGCTATATACAGCGGTACCCAGTCAATGTGCGGGGGTACAGGTTAGTCGAGGTAATTTGTACATGTAGGTAGAGGTAAAGGGACTATGCATGGGGGGGGGTTCATATAAATAGCCCGGGTGACCATTTGATTAATTGTTCATCAGTCTTATGGCTTGGTGGCAGAAGCTAGCCTACAGCTCCTTAAAAGCTTCTACAGTATATACTGTATATATAATACAGTACCATTCAAAAGTTTGGACACACCTACTCTTTCAAGGGATAAAAAAAACAACAACGATTTTCCACATTGCAGAATAATAGTGAGACATCAAAACTATGAAATAACACATGGAATCATGTAGTAAGCAAAAATTGTTAAACAAATAAAAAATATATTATATATTTGAGATTCTTCAAATTAGCCACCCTTTGCCTTGATGACAGCTTTGCACCACCACTTGGTATTCTCTCAACCAGCTTCATGAGGTAGTCACCTGGAATGCATTTCAATTAAAAGCTGTGTCTTGTTAAAAGTTAATTTGAGGAATTTCTTTCCTTCTTAATGCGTTTGAGCCAATCAGTTGTGTTGTGACAAGGTAGTGGAGGTATACAGAGAATATCCCTATTTGGTAAAAGACCAAGTCCATATTATGGCAGGAACAGCTCAAATAAGCAAAGAGAAACGACAGTCAATCATTACTTTAAGACATGAAGGTCAGTCAATACGGAACATTTCAAGAACTTTGAAAGTTTCTTCAAGTGCAGTCGCAAAAACCATCAAGCGCTATGATGAAATGAACCGCCAGAGGAAAGGATTACTCAGAATTACCTCTGCTGTAGAGGATAAGTTCATTAGGGTTACCACCCTCAGAAATTGCAGCACAAATAAACTGAAGATCTCGTACAATGCTGTGCACTACTCCCTTCACAGAACAGCGCAAACTGGCTCTAACCAGAATAGAAAGAGGAGTGGGAGGCCCCGGTGCACAACTGAGCAAGAGGACAAGTACATTAGAGTGTCTAGTTTGAGAAACAGACACCTCACAAGTCCTCAACTGGCAGCTTCATTAAATAGTACCCACAAAACACCAGTCTTAACGTCAACAGTTGAAGAGTCGACTCCGGGATGCTGGCCTTCTAGGCAGAGTTGCAAGGAAAAATACATATCTCAGACTGGCCAATAAAAAGAAAAGATTAAGATGGGCAAAAGAACACAGACACTGGACAGAGGAACAGCTCAAGGAGATGCAGCTTGTGACGTACCAGATGCTGTAACTGATGCTGTACCATAGGGCAGACAAACAAGTTCCTTACCTTTTCCACCTTCTACTCGCCTCCTCCATTTCTGCAGTAATACTGCAATCAGTTGGTTTTAACTTTGTGTAGAGCAGACATTCCCATATATTTTTGATAGCTGCATGTGTGACATAACTCCATATTCAGAATATCATGAATAAAGAATATTAATTTATTTCAAAATATTTTATTTAACAAATAAATGGTAAAGAATCCATAAATAATGTATTCATATATTTGAGTTTAACAACTGCTTGTAATATTTGTTCTGTCGTTTCTGGAGGATGAATTGTAACCAGCTTTGTAAGGCTTGTTTTTAAAAAAGGCAATTCTTTAAACAAGGTTTCATTTTCAATTAACAGAATATGAGAGGTTGTAATTGTCACTATACTCCCTCTCAGGCGCTCTAGGTCACCAGGCTGCTCGTTATGGCGCACACCTGTCACCATCGTTACGCACACCAGCGCGTCATCAGACTCACCTGGACTCCATCACTTCCCTGATTACCTCCCCTGTATATGTCACTCCCGTTGGTTCCTTCCCCAGGCGTTGTTGTTTCTGTTTCTGTTTCATGTCTGTGCGTTGTTCGTGGTTTCTTGTTTTGTATTACATTCCGTTTATTTATGAAATATTCACTCCCTGAACTTGCTTCCCGACTCTCAGCGCACTCCTTACAGTAATCTGATGAAGGCAAAACGTTTTTGTTTTTWACAAAGGTTGAGCCGTTGTTACTAATCAACTGGAGATCTACAGGAGAACCAGTTAGGGTTTAAGTATAACTTTTTTATGACTAAAGCTTTTAGTGAGAGTTATTCATTACATAAATAAGCATGTTTAATTTTGACTGTCTTACCTCTCCAAATAAAGTGAAATATTTTTTTGCTCTTATCTTTTGAAAAAACGATTTGTCTAAAGTACGCCATAACTAAACTGTGATATGACTAGATCTTGGTTGCAAGATCTTGTCTATTTCTTCTGTGCATTACAGTGCATTCAGACCCTTTTTCCACATTTTGTGATATTACAGCCTTGTCCCAAAATGGATTAAATAATGTTCCCTCATCTATCTAAACACAATACCCCATAATGACATCACAATACCCCATAATGACATCACAATACCCCATAATGACATCACAATACCCCATAATGACAAAGTAAAARCTGGTTTTTAGAAATGTTTGCAAATGTCTTAAAGATAAAAAACAGAAATACCTTACTTACATAAGTATTCAGACCCTTTGCTATGAACTTTCTACAACTTGGAGTCCACCTGTGGTAAATTCAATTGATTGGACGTGATTTAGAAAGGCATACACCTGTCTATATAAAGGTCCACGGTTAACTGTGCATGTCAGAGCAAAAACCAAGCCATGTGAGTCGAAGTAATTGTCCGTAGAGCTCCGAGACAGGATTGGGTCAAGGCACAGATCTGGGGAAGGGTACCAAAAAAATGTCTGCAGCATTGAAGGTTCCCAAGATCACAGTGGCCTCATCATTCTTAAATGGAAGAAGTTTGGAACCACCAAGATCTTTCCTAGAGCTGGCCGCCCGGCAAAACTGTGCAATCGGGGGAGAAGGGCTTTGGTCAGGGAGTGACCAAGAACCTGATGGTCACTCTAACAGAGGTCCAGAGTTCCTCTGTGGAGATGGAGAACCTTCCAGAAGGACAATCATCTCTGTAGCACTCCACTAACAGGATTTTATGGTAGAGTGGCTAGACTGTCAATGGTGGGGTGTAGCTGGTGCATGGAAGTCAGGTGCAGGAGAGCAGAGATGAGTGGACAAAGCACTTTACTTAGGCAATCATAATACAAGAACGCAACCCGCATCACAAAAACAATGCCCAAGAAACAAGATGAGTCAGCACAAAGTACAAAATCCAAGTTCAAAGTACCGGCTGCCACAAAGACCGGGTATAAAACAAAACCCGGCGCAAACCAGCCGGAAGCGTGCCAACCTTAACAAAAACAATACCCCACACAGACATGGAGGGATAGAGGGCTAAATACACATATAATAATGATGAGATGTAAACCAGGTGTGAGCAGGAAAACAAGACAAAACAAATGGAAAATGAAAAGTGGATTGGCAATGGCTAGAACACCGGTGACGTCGACCACGAACGCCGCCCGAACAAGAGAGGAACCGACCTCGGCGAGTCGTGACAGTACCCCCCCCCCTGACGCGCGGCTCCAGCAGCGCGCCGACACGGCATCGAAGACGACCCAGAGGTGGGGTGCAGGGCGATCCGGACGGAGACGGTGGAACTCCCGCACCATTGAGGTCCAACAGTCCTCAACCGGAGCCCAGCATCTCTCATCCGAACCGTACCCCTCCCAGTCCACGAGGTACTGAAGGTCCCTCGCCCGACGCCTCGAATCCAGTATGGAGCGAACAGAGTATGCCGGGGCCCCCTCGATGTCCAGAGGTGGCGGAGGAACCTCCCGCACCTCAGACTCCTGGAGCGGGCCAGCCATCACCGGCCTGAGGAGAGACACAAGGAACGAGGGTTTAATACGGTAATCGGGGGGAAGCTCGTTTAATCTCCTCAGGACTTTAAATGGCCCCACAAACCACGGACACAACTTCCGGCAGGGCAGGTGGAGTGGCAGGTTTTGGGTCGAGAGCCAGACCCGGTGCAAACACCGGGGCTTCACTGCGGTGACGGTCTGCGCTGGCTTTCTGGCGCAGCATGGCGCGCTGAAGGTGAACATGGGCGGCGTCCCATGTCTCCTCAGCGCGCCAGAACCAGTCGACCACCGCAGGAGCCTCAGTCTGACTCTGATGCTAAGGCGCCAGAACCGGCTGATACCCCAGTACGCACTGAAAGGGGGAGAAGTTAGTAGAGGAGTGGCGGAGCGAGTTCTGGGYCATCTCTGCCCAGGGCACAAAGAACGGGTATATATTGCCGGTCCTGGSAATAAGACCTCAGAAACCTACCCACTTCCTGGTTAACTCTCTCCACCTGCCGTTACTCTCGGGGTGGAAACCCGAGGTAAGGCTGATCGAGACCCCAAACGTTCCATGAATGCCCTCCAGACCCTCGATGTGAACTGGGGACCCCGATCAGACACTATATCCTCAGGCACCCCGTAGTGCCGGAAGACGTGTGTAAACAAGGCCTCCGCAGTCTGTAGGGCCGTAGAGAGACCGGGCAGAGGAAGGAGACGGCAGGACTTAGAGAAACGATCCACAACAACCAGGATCGTGGTGTTTCCCTGTGATGGGGGAGATCGGTCAGAAAATCGATYGACAGGTGCGACCATGGCCGTTGTGGAACGGGTAAGGGGTGTAGCTTACCTCTGGGCAGGTGCCTAGGAGCCTTACACTGGGCGCACACCGAGCAGGAGGGTTTCATCAGATATTATTCATCCTGATCAGATAGGTTTTTTACATGGACGATACATTTAACTGACGTGCTACCTTGTCCCGGACCTGCTGTTTTCGACTCTCTCTCTCTTCCGCACCTGCCGTCTCTAACTCTGAATGATCGTCTATGAAAAGCCAACTGACTTTTACTCCTTGGGTGCTGACCTGTTGCGCCCTCTACAACACTGTGATTATTATTATTTGACTATGCCGGTCATCTATGAACATTTGAACATCCTGGCCATGTTCTGTTATAATCTCCACCCGGCACAGCCAGAACAGGACTGGCCACCCCTCAGAGCGTGGCTCCTCTCTAGGTTTCTTCCTAGGTTCCTGCCTTTCTAGGGAGTTTTCCTAGCCACCGTGCTTCTACATCTGCGTTGCTTGCTGTTTGGGGTTTTAGGCTGTGTTCTGTATAGCAATTTGTGACATCTGCTGATGTAAAAAGGACTTTATAAATACATTTGATTGATTGATTGATTGATAATACAAGACAATAACTTGACACAACAGAACACTGAAACATCGAAGGAACCAGGCCTGGTCATTCATAGCAGATTTTGAAAAGGCCTTTGATAAAAATGTATATACAGTGGGGCAAAAAAGTATTTAGTCAGCCACCAATGGTGTGCAAGTTCTCCCACTTAAAAAGATGAGAGAGGCGCTTAATTTTCATCATAGGTACACTTCAACTATGACAGACAAAATGGAAAAAAAAGTCCAGAAAATCACATTGTAGGATTTTTAATGAATTTATTTGCAAATTATGGTGGAAAATAAGTATTTGGTCAATAACAAAAGTTATCTCAATACTTTGTTATTTAACCCTTTGTTGGCAATGACAGAGGTCAAACGTTTTCTGTAAGTCTTCACAAGGTTTTCAAGCCTGTCATGACCCCACTGTTTCATGGCAATGGAGGGCTCTCACGCGGGTGGTCGCGAGAGTGCTCGGGAGGTGTTTAGGGGTTTCCGTTGGTGCTACTACGGTGGAAAGTCCAGACCAGGTCTCTACCGTGCGCATTCCCCCTGAATAGCCGATTTGTCTCTCGCGTTCTCCAAAAAGAAGGCGACTCAATTACCACCCATCGACGGGGTGATTGTGCGATAAATCTCCTGGTAGACGCCACACTTCCCAGGAGTCACTGTATCCCCTGTCACAGGCGGAGACGGTGGCTATGGAAACATATGTCTCCGATTCCCTGCTCAGGGTACATTCGGTCCCCACTTCACCCGCATCCTCGAGTTTCTTTTTTGTGAAGAAGAAGGAGGGAGGTCTGCGCCAGTGCATTGACCATCGAGGCCTAAACCAGATCACTGTGAGGTACAGTTACCCGCTACCTCTCATAACCACAGCGATTGAGTCAATGCACGGGGCGCACTTCTTCACAAACTAGATCTCAGGAGCGCAACCTGGTGCGTATCCGGGAGGGAGGCGAGTGGAAGACGACGTTCAGTACACCTCAGGGCATTATGAGTACTCGTCATGCCGTACGGGTTGATGAAATCTCCATCATTCTTCCATGCCTTTGTAGATGAATTTTCATGGACCTGCACGGGCAGGGTGTAGTGTGGCATATTGACGACATTCTGATATACTCCGCTACACGCGCCGAGCATGTTTCCCTGGGGCGCAGGGTGCTTGGTCGACTGTTGGAGCATGACCTGTACGTCAAAGCTGAGAAATGCCTGTTCTTCCAACAGTCCGTCTCCTTCCTAGGGTACCGCATTTCCACCTCAGGGTTGGAGATGGAGAGTGACGCATTTCAGCCGTGCGTAATTGGCTGACTACCACCACGGTAAGGAGGTGCAGCAGGTTTCTAGGGCTTGCCAACTACTACCGGAGGTTTGTCGGGGGTTTTGGTCAGTAGCAGCTCCCATTACCTCACTGCTGAAGGGGACCAGTACGTTTGCAGTGGTCAGGCTGAGGCGGACAGGGCTTTTGGTCACCTGAGGGCTCTGATTACCGGCTCCTGCTTGTTGCGCCCATCCGGATCCCTCTTTGGCGTTCATAGTGGAGGTGGGCGCGTCCGAGGCTGGGATAGGAGCCGTGCTCTCTCAGAGCTCAGGTACCCACCGAAGCTCCGCCCCTGTGCCTTCTTCTCGAGGAAGCTCAGCCCGGAGAGGAGCAAAACTATGACGTGGGGGACCGGGAGCTTTTGGCTGTCGTCAAGGCTTTGAAGGCGTGGAGACATTGGCTTGAGGGGCTAAACCCTTTTCTCATCTGGACTGACAACCACAATCTGGAAGTACATCCGTGCGGCGAGGAGACTGAACCCTTGCCAGGCAAGGTTGGCCATGGTTTTTACCGTTTTGT
>NW_019942600.1:146688-154660 GCF_002910315.2 Salvelinus sp. IW2-2015 | reverse complement strand
TTTTTAATTCTATGTTTTTAATTCTATGTTTTTAATTCTATGTTTTTAATTCTATGTTTTTAATTCTATGTTTTTAATTCTATGTTTTTAATTCTTTGTCAAGCTGTTTTATCTGTGCTTTGGAGCAAGGTGTGAGCCAAATCTCTCAGGGAACATACATCCAGTGTGTGTGTGTGTGTGGGACATGGACAGGGAAAGCTAGCTAGTGCTGGGGAGAGATGGGGGAGGCCTCTTCTCTCTCTTTCCTGTTCTTTTTCTCTCAAGGAAACAATCAAACCGGTGGTGACGGAAGTCATCGTTCCAGATGTCTCCGTCTCATCCATCACAGCGTGGTTTTCTGTCTTATTTTAGGGGTTTCTCTGCACGTCCTGTTGTTCGGAGGGTTTTGTGTTTTGTGTTGTAGAAATGGAGAAAATAGCTGAATGGACTAAATTGGTCGTTTGCTAATAATATAAACATAGTACATTATTCATTTGCTCACAGGAAACATGTGTGGACATGGTCTCTGTCTGCTCCCTCTCTCTCTTTCTCTCTCTGTTTATCTCCCTTTCTCAGTCTCTATCGCTCCCTTGCTCTCTATCTCTCTTTCTCGCTCCATTGCTCTCTCTCTCTCTCTCTCTCTCTCTCTCGATGTATTCTCTGCTGTACAGTATTGCTGTATCAAGGTGACTAGTGTTGACTCTGGAGATAGCTGTATGTTTTGTGGGCTGTTGAAGGAGGTGGGAGAGGTAGCACAGTCAAGCAGAGGAAAAAGATCACCTCTGTGGGAGGACAGAGAAGGTGTCACATCAGACACCCCTATGACCCATCCCAGGGGTCATCTACAGTGACCTGAGTGACAGTGACCTGTCAACATTCCACACCTATTTGGCTTCAGAAATATAACACGTAATAATGTATTCGTAGTATGCATAGATCATATTGTAACCATATAACTGACATATTGCAACCATATAACTGGCATCAACACTATAAATGCCAACTGAAGCATCAGACTCAGTGTCTGTGGAGTGGACCTGTCCAAGGACTAAGCACCTGCGTGCGTGCGTGCGTGCGTGCGTGCGTGCGTGTGTGTGTGTGTGTGTGTGTGTGTGTGTGTGTGTGTGTGTGTGTGTGTGTGTGTGTGCTTGCCTCGCGTGCAGTTATTACCCCCTTCGGGAGATGCACTTTGGTTTATGGGGCCTTAGTTGTATCACGACCCTTGCACAGCACGTTCCCCGACCTTTAGGAAGGCGAGTTCGGGTTCTTGGAGGCACAAGCAGTTGTATTGTTGTTGCTGGAGCGTGCATCGCCCCCCCCAGAGCAACTCCAATTGGATAGTTTTATGTCTCACTAGTGACTAAACAAACACTTACTAATAAGCAATGTACACAACTAAGGAAACATTGGCTGACCTATGACAGCAAAAAGCAGGATAACAGAGATGTTGAGAAATGAGATCTACTGTGGAATAAATCAACTGTCTGAATGAAAAGTACTAATATCAAACTCTCAATCACACACACAGCGCATCTATACTGTTTAAAACGAATATAATATACAACTAACAATCACTGAAGATGATAAAGTCCTAACTTTAATAACCATAGAGCTGAGACATGTATGCCCATGCAGCCGTGTGGTCTGAGGCGCGGAGGGAGCACATCAGGGAGTGTAATAGTAAATCACAATATAATGGGAGTCACAGCGAGAGGAGAGCCCCCTAGAGCTGCTAACACAAACATGTGTGTCTGCGTTTTCGTTAGCGGCAGCGGGGCGGCAGGACAGGGCAACAGTCACAGTGTTGGGGTCTTTACGAGAGCCCTGACAGAGAATAAGGCCGTGTCAAGGGAATATTTGTAAGTCGCTCTGGATAAGAGCGTCTGCTAAATGACTTAAATGTAAATGTAATATGGAGCTTTTCAACTATTAGTTTAGTTTAGGTTAGCTTAGTTTAGTTTAGCTTAGTTTAGTTTAGTTTAGGTTAGGTTAGTTTAGTTTAGTTTAGTTTAGCTTAGTTTAGTTTAGTTTAGGTTAGGTTAGGTTAGCTTAGTTTAGTTTGGCTTAGCTTAGCTTAGTTTAGTTTAGGTTAGCTTAGTTTAGTTTAGCTTAGTTTAGTTTAGGTTAGCTTAGTTTAGTTTAGCTTAGTTTTGTTTAGTTTAGGTTAGCTTAGTTTAGTTTAGCTTAGTTTAGTTTAGTTTAGGTTAGCTTAGTTTAGTTTAGCTTAGTTTAGTTTAGAWTAGGTTAGCTTAGTTTAGCTTAGCTTAGTTTAGTTTAGCTTAGCTTAGTTTAGGTTAGCTTAGTTTAGTTTAGTTTAGGTTAGCTTAGTTTAGCGTAGTTTAGTTTAGCTTAGTTTAGCTTAGCTTAGTTTAGGTTAGCTTAGCTTAGCTTAGTTTAGCTTAGTTTAGTTTAGCTTAGTTTAGCATAGTTTAGTTTAGTTTAGCGTAGTTTAGTTTAGCGTAGTTTAGTTTAGCGTAGTTTAGTTTAGTTTAGCGTAGTTTAGTTTAGTTTAGCGTAGTTTAGTTTATTTTCGTTTGGTTTGGTTTAGTTTAGTTTGGCTTAGTTTAGTTTAGGTTAGGTTAGGTTAGGTTAGTTTAGTTTGGTTTAGTTTGGTTTGGTTTAGTTTAGTTTGGCTTAGTTTAGTTTAGTTTGGCTTAGTTTAGTTTGGTTTAGTTTAGTTTGGGTCCTTGCAAAGGTGTTGTTTTCACATTCTTGTAACTTCCAACTGAAAACATGAACATGAAGGGCATTAATGTTCTCATTGTATTAAAATGAACTACCACAGAAAGTACCTTTAGGATTGACAACTGCACAAACACAGGAAAATGCCTACATCAGCCAACATCGTGGGTGCTCTCCCTGGTTTCCTCTTGTTGCCCTGTAAGAATAGCCTTGTCTGCCGTGCTAACTACACTGAACAAAAATATAAAGGCAACATGTAAAGTGTTGGTCCCATGTTTCCTGAGCTGAAATGTTCCATGCAAAGCTTATTTCTCTCAAATGTGCACAAATATGTTTACATCCCTGTTAGTGAGCATTTCTCCTTTGCCAAGATAATCCATCCACCTGACAGGTGTGGCATATCAAGAAGCTGATATAACATCATGATAAATACACAGGTGCACCTTGTGCTGGGGACAGTAAGGCCACTCTAAAATGTGCAATTTTGTCACACAACACAATGCCACAGATGTCTCAACTTTTGAGGGAGCGTGCAATTGGCATGCTGATTACAGGAATGTCCACCAGAGCTGTTGCCAGAGAATGTAATGTTTATTTCTCAACCTCCAACGTCATTTTAGAGAATTTGGCAGTACGTTCAACCGGCCTCACAACGGCAGACCACGTGTAACCACGCCAGCCCAGGACCTCCACATCCGGCTTATTCACCTGCGGGATCGTCTGAGACCAGCCACACGGACAGCTGATGAAACTGTGGAGTATTTCTGTCTGTAATAAAGCCCTTTTGTGGGGAAAAACTCCTTCTGATTGGCTGGGCCTGGCTCTCCAGTGGAGGCTTGGGGAATGGTTCATTATTATTACTATGTTTTTTTTTTTTTTTTACATATTAAAGATACAACATAACACCATTAGTGAATTTGTCCGAATACTTGCCAGGCCAAGACAAAGAAACTACTACTAAGGAGAGATAGGGAGAGAGGGATTAAGAAGCAGATAAGGGAATAGAGAGGGTTATTCAACGCTGTTATGTTGGCTGTACTGGTTAACACAGAGCTCAGCATCTGAGCAGAGACACGGTCATGTATGGGAAAAAGTAGTCAATTGTCATACTTGGTTGAAGGGTAGAGAAGTTCAGGTTTGATCTGTTCTGCCCTGACTAAGGAACGTGTGAAGCCATCCCTGGAATCGTGTATGGGACAGACGGGAGACGGGACACTGCAGTAATTATAACACGCAAAAGACAATCACACGCCGTAGTGGAAAAACATCACCCATTGGCCAACCCTAAGAAATCAAATCCCACGCAAACACACACACACACTAAAGCACAAACACACACACACACTAAAGCACACACACACACACACTAAAGCACAAACACACACACACACACACACACACACTAAAGCACACACGTCCGCGTTCCTCTGCTTAAGCCCGCTGTCACACAGAACGATGAATGGGGCCTTTGGGGAATCGCTGTGGAGACAACTTGCGGAAGTTTTGATTTAAGGCTGAATATTACCTAAATACATGCCTATGTTACCTTCCTTATTTCTGCCACTCCCCTACACACACACACCACACACACACACACACACACACACACACACACACACACACACACACACACACACACACACACACACACACAACACACACACACACACACACCGACCATCAGGATCACTGTTGAGTTTAAAGACAATATCCTGTTTTCCGGCATGGAGGGAGGGAATAATTGAATGGAGTGGCCGGGGTGAAAGAGTTGTGTTACTGCTGCTTGGCCAAGAGGAAAATCCATCGATCACTATGGACCTCAGCCTCAGTCTGTCACACTATCGCTGGCCTTCCCCCTTTCAGTCTGTCCGTAGGTCCCCCGTCTGAGCTGTACTGAATCCATCACAGAAGACAAAGCACTATGGGGGAGGGGGGACTGCTCCACAGGGACTGGAATCACACACACACACACACACACACACACACACACACATTTCCCTGAAGGATGTATCTGAGACGTTTAATTAGAGCGACGACAGAAACTAAAGAGTACTAGCTGAGACCCTGATAGACAGAGTGGTGACTCTTCAGTGACCCTGGTCTTTACTATAGCTAATAAATGACCTCTAGTGGTAAACTTTGTCTCACAATGGTAAATAACATGACGGTGAAAGCTCCAACCTGCAGCAGAATTCTAACCACAGAGCACATGGAGACTGGCCAGCCTTGCTAGTAGACCACCATTTTCACTAGCCCGGGTCCAAAAACTGTGCCGTGTGATATTTGAAAATAAACAATTTCTCTAGCCGGGGGCTAGTTGGGCAAATTTTCTATAAACCCAGTTTAAAAAGTACTAGCCACGGGCTAGCTTAATTTCCATCAGTGCCTTGCTTAGCCTACTACTGCTATGAGTTGTTATCTCAGCCTTGCCCACACAGAGTGTTTTAAACTCCTGTTTCTAAATAAGCTTTTTTCTCTCAGATTAACCCTACAGGAGCAGGTGGCCGTGAGAGATAACTACAGGACTCTCCAGAAGTCCCACTCCAAACTATATAAGCCAACATCTATGAGAACACAAAGCACATCTATGTGAGCTTCAAGAGAGAACACAGTGAGGAGGAGGATGACATTACATGTTTACATGTCTGTCCTTCTTTGTCCAGAGTTTCATCACTCCAAAATGCTCTGAAATGTCTAACCATAGCCAGTCTAACTTCTAACCATAGCCAGTCTAGCATCTAACTATAGATAGTCCTAGCATCTACCATAGATAGTCTAGCTTTTAACCATAGCCAGTCTAACTTGTAACCATAGCAGTCTAACTTCTAACCATGCACAGTCTAACTTCTAACCATAGATAGTCTAACTTCTAACCATCGCCAGTCTAACTTCTAACTATCGCCAGTCTAACTTCTAACCATAGATAGTCTAACTTCTAACCATAGATAGTCCTAACTTCTAACCATCGCCAGTCTAACTTCTAACCATAGCCAGTCTACCTTCTAACCATAGCCAGTTAACTTCTAACCATAGATAGTCTAACTTATAACATAGCAGTCTAACTTCTAACCATAGATAGTCTAACTTCTAACCATGCCAGTCTAACTTCTAACCATAAGTCAGTCTAACTTCTAACCATCGCCAGTCTAACTTCTAACCATAGATAGTCTAACTTATAACCATAGCCAGTCTAACTTCTAACCATAGATAGTCTAACTTTAACCATCGCCAGTCTAACTTCTAACCATCGCCAGTCTAACTTCTAACCATCGCCAGTCTAACTTCAACCATAGATAGTCTAACTTATAACCATAGCCAGTCTAACTTCTAACCATAGATATCTAACTTCTAACCATCGCCAGTCTAACTTCTAACCATCGCCAGTCTAACTATAACCATCGCAGTCTAACTTCTAACCATAGATAGTCTAAACCTTCTAACCCATCGCCAGTCTAACTTCTAACCATCGCCAGTCTAAGCTCTGTAGGAGTGAGCTATTCAGCAGTGTAAGAGTCTAATGACGTAACCCCTTCATCACGATATAACACATCACTCAGTCACACAGCAACTAGCACCACAACAGATAAGAGTATAGAAACAACTTTGAAAATAATCATAAAAGTAGGGTTGTGGGGGCACCTCTGCCTGTGTGTCGCCATGAGGCAGTAAAGCTGATTATTTGTTGCTGACGCGCCAATATTCCTCAGAGGCAGGACCAACGCGTGCCAGCCAGCCCCAGGTCCCAGGGACCATAAAGCACAATTGCAACTCAACCTTTGGTCTGACAACGTTGGCTTGAGCAACAGGAGCACACACACCCTCCACACAAACACAGACACACAGACACAGACACACACATGTTCAACAGTAACCATGTAACCAGTCAGGAGAGATACTCCTAGCCTCCTAATCCACCTCCTACCGAGAACGCACATATTTAACAACTGTAACACACATCAAAATCCGCCTGATATCATTAGTTTGAAACCAAATATTGATTAAAATATGGTCCGTTAAACAGACAAAACATATATATTTTTTTACAGCCTACTATAATGTAGCTTGCATCTATCCGACATAAATGGTTTGGCATCAAACAATTGTTTTCACTATAAATATCACACAGGATGTCAGTGGTTCTGGGAGTAACCCTGCAGTCCACATAATAAACAAGCGAAAATAGATGATTAAGGATTCAACTACTGTATATAACTTAGGTTGGCAGATCATGCACAAAGAAATCCTTAAAAGGTCATATATTAAAATAAAAGATGATTCGTTTCCCCAATTTCTTTAAAATCACTTTTCATAAAAACTCAAAACAATTAATTTTATCGGTTTATTAAACTAAACAGATTTCAAAGAGCATTGCAAAACCAGAGAGACTCTCAGACCTGGTTAAAACAGCTAAAAAAGTATAATTAGACTCAAGTCCCTGAATATTACAATTATACGTTATGAAATACAAATAGAACTCCCTTATATTTCAACAACAAAACAAAAAATACAGCAAATAAAATTTGAATAACATATTCAGAATAATTAACATAAAAGTTATATTTTTCTTTGTCTTACATTTTTGAAAATGAAGTAATTGCACGTTAAATGATCAGACGATACATTGTAAAAAATTTAACTAATAGAACAGTGGTTTTGGAAAATATAGAAATCTGATTCAGGATGCCGTTGAGACGTCTAAAATAAAATTTAAAAAGTATTTAGCTACTTTTAACCTATCTGATAAAATAGAAATGAATATATTTGCATCGTTTGTTAAAATGAACAACATACGTAATTCATTACATACAAAACACATGTAAATGTATACTTCCTATTTTTGAGGTCATACCTTGAACATACAAAACATTCTGAGAAGGTGAAGGGACTTCTGGGATTTGACATGTTGTCTTTGGTGTTTCATGATGATTCTTATCTCAACATAAATAATGTTTCTATGAAAGTTAACCATCTACACGGCAGTAATGAAACACGTTCAGAGGTTATAAAACACTTGCATTTTTTGTCCATCCGGGTTTTGTGTTTAAAGGGATACTTCTGGATTTTGGCAATGAAGCTCTTTATCTGTTTCCACAGAGTCAGATGAACTCGTGGATACCAATTGTATGTCTCTACATGCTAGCAGATACCATAGACTTCCAGTCATTGCGCTAACGCTAATTTCCATTGGCTCGTGAAACTACCTCTAACTTTCTTCATAATGGACACAGAGCCATACAAATGGTATCCATGGGTTCATCTGACTCTGGGTTCAGTAGATAAAGGGGTTCATCTGACTCTGGGTCAGTAGATA
>NW_019942600.1:144593-146663 GCF_002910315.2 Salvelinus sp. IW2-2015 | reverse complement strand
AAGGGCTTCATCTGACTCTGGCTTCAGTAGATAAAGGAGTTCATCTGACTCTGGGTTCAGTAGTAAAGGGGTTCATCTGACTCTGGTCAGTAGATATACGGGTTTCATCTGACTCTGGGTCAGTAGATAAAGGGGTTCATCTGACTCTGGGTCAGTAGATAAAGGGCTTCATCTGACTCTGGGTCAGTAGATAAAGGCCTCCATCTGACTCTGGGTCAGTAGATATAGGGGTTTCATCTGACTCTGTGTCAGTAGATAAAGGACCTCATCTGACTCTGGGTCAGTAGATATAGGGGTCATCTGACTCTGTGTCAGTAGATATAGGGTTCATCTGACTCTGGGTCAGTAGATAAAGGGTTTCATCTGACTCTGGGCAGTAGATAAAGGACCTCATCTGACTCTGGGTCAGTAGATATAGGGTTCATCTGACTCTGTGTCGTAGATATAGGGTTCATCTGACTCTGGGTCAGTAGATAAAGGGATTCATTGAAATCCCATCCCGAAGTATCCCTTTAACACTGTAATAACTTATTGAACTCTTTCTGGCTATTTCTTGAAACACCATATAAAACTGCAATGGTGAACTCAGCAAAATATCAATAATGACAACAWCAATAAWGACAACAACAAAAACAACAACAACAAAAACTAGAAATAGTATTGATAGTAGCCACAAATACATTCCACTTGATTGCCGTCGCTTCCTTCTGTTTTTCCGTTCCTCCATCCACGGGAAAAAGAGTTAGTCAATAACAGGTCGTTCTCTTCACAAGTCTATATTATCCACAGTGAGCTGAGCTAAGCTGGGTCCAGGCCCAGGACCCGGTCCAAGTGAACTGTGGTCTAGCTAGCTCACGCCTGAGACAGAGCACACCAGGAGTTCTGTGGGGCGATAGACGCAGGAGTGAAGGGGTAGTCCTCATACTTGATGTCCACATGTCCTGATCCTGCACTGTCCAGATGTGATGAAGCCTTCAGAGAAAGAATTAGATATGTAAATGACAGAGCACAATAACAATAAGGCCTAGGAACTAGGATCTTATGTGGGCTAAAATTAAATGAACATCAAATATGGAATTCTCATTACTGCCACATAATTTTCAGGCAGTGAACATTGAAAGCGTATCATACGGTATTCGTTGAAGATAGTACTGTAGCAGTAAAAGGATACTGGAATACAGAGGGCTTACCTTGGACATAGAGGCTACGGCCTGTCTGGTGTGGGGGGAGGGAGCCATGTTGGGTTCACTCTTTACAGGAGAGGCATGTTCTGAGACAGACTGGGAGAACGGGGAGCTGGTGCCTGATGCTGACGACCCTCCTGAAGAACACAGACAGATGGGTGAGTGACAGGTACAAATAGGATCAGACCGATATAAGATATCAATAGGATTTTATATGGGTCGGTTCTTCCGCTCCCTTCTCTCTTTACACACAGATGCAAACTTTCATCAACCTGACTAAACATCACACATTCTCTCTGCTTTCCGTTTTTCATTCTTACCTGTTGAGGTTTTGGACTTCGGCATCTTAGGTTTCCGTTTCCTTGTCTGAATGCTTTCCTTCTTCATGGCCATTGGTCTGGGGATCTGAGAGGAGGAGGAGGAGGATGAGGATGAGGAGGAGGAGGAGGAGGAGGAAGAAGAGGAGGAGAGGACAAGAATTTAGATCCAAGTTGTAACAAAGGAAAGCTTACCTCGAACACACACTGACCCCTTCTTCCCACCTGTATCTTTTGATAAGAACAACCACGATGACCTTGGTAAGCTTTCACACAAATAATATGCTGCCCACACTGCACTGACAGGCTGATAGGGGTTGGTTACGTGACCCACACTGCACTGCCAGGCTGAAAGGGGTTGGTTACGTGACCCACACTGCACTGCCAGGATGCTAAGAGTTATTTAGGTGACTCACACTGCACTGCCAGACTGCTAGGGGTTAGTGACGTGAAAAACACTGCACTGCCAGGCTACTATGGGTTGGTTACGTAACCCACACTGGACTGCCAGGCTGCTAAGAGTTAGTTAGGTGACCCACACTGCACTGCCAGACTGCTATGGGTTGGTT
>NW_019942600.1:132661-140161 GCF_002910315.2 Salvelinus sp. IW2-2015 | reverse complement strand
ACACACACACACACACACACACACACACACACTTATCGTTAAGATTCAACAAGTTAGCAAATCGAATAACTGTCGATCAAAAAAAAATAAAAAAATAACGGAATATTTTCACCGGGATGAAAATTCGTTCCTGTTTGATGTGAAACGAAGTAATAAAGAAACATATAGTGTGTATTGTTAATAACACGGAATGCGCTATGGCCTAGAAATGAACTGCGTCCTTATATCCATGCAACAGGTGAAAATACCACTTCAGAACATTCTGGATTTTCGACCATCAAAGGACGTGTTGACTGCTTACTGAACGTGTATCTTAGAGCCATTTCCAAATAGGCCTTTCTGTCTGATCAAGGCGACAATTGGACGGTTTCCACTAGTGAGTGTGTATTGATCATCAAAACACTAGAAAAATAAAACGGACTGTTGGTTGGGATTCAATTAGCACCTCAATTAACTGGTTTTAGCGACATCTCTTTTAAACAATGTGTATTGTGAAAGCTTCCAAAGATCTTTCTTTGTTGAAGGTTGATTGAATCACAGTGACTGAGTACAATCGATGGGAGAATTAACCACATTACAATGGGACTTCTCAATCGCATCCATAAATACTTTTAGAAAGAACAAGGCTATACATTGTGCGATCAGAGCACGGGCCTCTGTAAGCCTTCACAGACACACAAACGAATAACCTCATTAGCAAAAGTTATAAAACGGAAAAATAACTGTTATAAAAACAGGCTTTCCCATTAAATTGTGAATTATCCACAACTTTTAATCTTATTAAAATCGTATTAATATTTATCAAAATATAGGTCTACATATTTTGTCTGCCTATATGCCATTACAGGGTTACTAGGCCTGGGATACACATTTAATGATGTTCCTTTCTGTTCATCATGTGCTATATATTTTATTCGTGGCCTTCACCAATTACACCATTACACATACACAGAACAAAGGGACATTATTAAGTAGGATTACATGATTTGATATTACAAATTCCCTTCTGTTTTAAGAGGAAATGTCAGACAAAAATCAAAGACTGTTACATACCCAAACTGGACCTTCTCCCAGACAGGCAACCTTGTCGTCCCTGAAGACTGATCATGCCGCTGTCAAAGTGGCCAGGTGTCCAAGAGGTCGACATCTCCGGGCTCATATACGCGTAGGGACTCGAGTACGATCCTCCAACTGACCGCACTAAAGTGCTGCCATAGTGGTCAACCCGACCACCGTTACTAAGCACTAGCTGATTCTGGTAGGCTGTGTCCCTGCCGTTATTGCTGCTTACTGGCGGGCTGTGAGAGTAGGAGAACCCGGGGAGCGGATGGGGGCTGCCCGGAATGAAGGACGAACTGTCTGCGCCAGACTGAGACCAGCCGTGATGCCCGCCGAGGCCATGAGACTGATGGGCGGACTCGCATGTTTGCAAGTACGGCAGGGTTTGCAGCATAGCAGGCACCCTCGTAGTGGGCACGTAGACTGGGGAACTCGCCGAAGGGTGAATATAGTTCCCTGCATCGTGTGCGTATGGGGACTGGTTGGATGACATAGCAAGGCTTTGGTACATTCTTACACCGTATACTCGTCCTATTTGGAAGAATATGGGTTTTGACTCCTGGGACAAAGTGGGTGACGTAAAGACACTATCACGCAGCTCCTAGGACACCTTGAGTCGTCGGCGATTTTTCGTTATCCAGTTCGCCGGATAATAAGCAAATAAATCCGTTCCTGTATGAAAGGGACATACCACAATCACCAAAAGTGTCCTGTAGCGGAGAGATGGAACCCATACCACTAATTACAGAACAAACATCGCCCAGCTACAGTTAGACCTGGGACATAGCCTGTTCTATATCTACTATCGTCATATCTTGTAAAATACGCTCCTTTCCCATTAAAATAACTTTCGTTATTATTTAGGTAAATCTGTGGACAATATCACGAATTATGCCTAAACTAAACGGGTAGTTAGGCTTTAGAAATAACATTAAAAATAGAAAACAAATTGATCAACATTCAACAACAAGAGTAATATATTATTTGTATCGCTCTTATTGACATGTAATGGATTAAAATGACACTAATGGTTTCCCATATCTTTACGTGTAGATATAACAAACTATCAGCGACCCCCAGCTAACCTGAGGATCACTCGTGTTGCACCTTTGTAATTAAATCATAACAGGAACCTAATCAAACACCACAATAGATAGGCGAGCCATATCTGGGATGCATATATTTCTAGCAATAGTAATGCGAAACAGATTAAAACGTTGATAGCAGGAGGAATACAATTTCATCCAAGAACTTGTGTATTATCTTACCAGATAAGAACGGTTGGGTGATAAAGTCTGTTTTCCAGAGGAGCAGATTCAGCAGCGCTTTGTGCAAACTTGTTCACTCAGAGAGACTCAACGAAAGTGACTGAGGCTCCCACAAAGATGTCCAAAATACCTTTGTGCCGAAAAGTTTACGAGGAAAAAAATATTTCTTACTTCCCGGATGGTCTAAGCCTCTCTCTCTCTCTCTATCACTTCTTCGTAACTGAAGATAGTTAACGTCGCTGATAATTGCTGATATAATAGAGCTCCGATTAGTTCTCTGCTGGAAAACTTTACTGGGAGTTATTTGTACGGGCTAGACCACGTGACGCACAAGGTAGGACTCCAGAAGTTGGAGGAGGAGAGGGGCAGAGGGGGGGGGGGGGGGGGGGGGGGGGCAAGCGTTAAGACCAGCTTTAATTAATCGTATCTGAAGAAGAGACCCACTATTGCGGAATTTGCTGTGCTTTATTTTTTACAATTAACATAAGTTAAAATTGAAAGATTCACGAAATTGTCACAGTTCCTTCTGAAATGTTAAGGTTGTTTTAAAATGATTCAACCCAATAAATTATTTGATACTTCTATTGTAACGGACAACAAAATAGAAAGGATAAATAAAACACCGAAAAGTTAACAGACACTGTAGGTTTGCCTATTTTTTAATACAACAAAGATCAACACGGGTCAAATTTACGCAGCACATCTTCTTTTTAGATTGGTCATCATTCAACCAGTGTTGCGTGTTTTGAAACGAGCCACACATAAACTTAGCTAAATCAGAGCTTGCTGTACAAATAATGTCTCCTCTGAGAGGGAAAGCTATGCTTGTTTTTTTAGGATCAGATATGAGAATGAGAATTCTATAAAAACAACGAGGCGATAAGAGATACGACCAATAACTTGGCATGATGATAGAACAATTATCACTTTAATTATAGACATTTGTAATTATTGTCAGTTAACGATTGACTCCACCTCCACGAGAAAAAGTTATATCTATATTCTGAAATGATTATCGTTATGATTATGACGGTTATCAAGCAGTCCTAATACCTCATGGCAGAATCTAACAAATACTGCCACTAGCATCACGGTATCTCACTGTAACTTTCATTACTAAGGATAATAAAATTGTCCTTAAAATGGGCTAACTATGATAATTACATTATTATCACGCTGTGCTTATGTTATTATGTATTGCTTGTATAATGTGACAAAATGGTAGCTGTACTTGCCGTGATTATGATTCAATTATTACATTGTCAAATGTTAATTTGATCTGTGTTTTTGTGCACATGATACTTCAAGAAATAGGGTCTTAKAAGCCCACGTGGGCTGTGCACCAATCGGTGTATGACACGGAACTAAAATAAATGAATGAATCAGTTATTACTGTGAGGAGTATTATTAGTCGTACGCTAGGCTTAGAGGTAGTCTAGTTGGAGTTGGAGTTGTACTAAAAGTATAATAGCAGTATTTCGATACCTTCGCACTTATCCGTAGACTATAATTCATATATAGGCCTAGTGAATGAMGGCGAGGCAATAACATATATTATTTAAGTAGGCAAGTCAGTCACGAAGACATTTTTATTTTCAACGACGGCCTAGGAGCAGTGGCGTAACTGCCTTGTTCAGGGGAAGAACGACAGATTTTTATCTGGCAACCTTTCAGTTACTGGCCCAACGATCTAGCCACTAGGCTACCTGCCTAGGTTAAAATAAATCCCGATAATTTACATCACGTTCGGTTTTACTTTTGTGTAAAAAAAATATTGTTGGTCCTTGTGAAAATTTGTTATGATATTTTCTGAACCAGATTGTTTCTGGGGTTTTTTCCCCCCCGTCTTGTGTTTCGTCTCAATGTTTACTCTTCGACACAGCTGATCGCAGTCGCCGATGATAACGAGGTGTAAAACGATGACGTTCTAAACTGTCGAGTCACTCCGCCTGCTCCTCAGGAGCGCAGAGAGCTGTAGGAGACAAYCAGGGAACGCTCTAATGTCTGTCTTCKACYYAATACGTGTATTTTMTTTTATCACCGAGGAGGGTCCAACGACCTGTGACTTGAATCACTTTGTTAATTTTCTACAGTCGTCTTTTAATTAAGGATGGGTTTGGTCGTCTGAATGTCTGTCATCATAGGCCCTATTCACACTACGAGATATGAAGGCGCGTGATGAGCGGGGTGACAAAACGTCATTTTACTTTTCAATTCAAATGACATACTTGCCTTACCTTTTGTTGTGGCTGGCAACGCGACATTCWTGATCCTCAGCTCACATTTAACATACGTTTTAGTGGCCACTAGCCAGTAAGCACAAACTATTCAACAATGACAAAAACTGTTATTCTAGAACATATTACAATATTCAATAATGCAACAATTYACAAGCATGCATGTACAGATAATTAAAGGGTTTATTTTCCCGTCTTGTTGTAACATTTGTAACACAACRTTAAGGATTGGTCCTTTCATTCGAATATAAAAGTACCGTAGGCCTACCTTACAACCAGGCTTTATTTTATCACTATAATGCAAATAATTAAAAGTAGTAAAAGAAAATTGCTACTGAAAACGTGGGTATAAGTGAACTCACCACAACGAGCTGTTTTATATGGAAACCATACCCGCCTCAACGAGGGCCCGGAGTTGGTTAGGTTAGCCTACTACCATATCAGGGAAAAACTCCTACGCCTCAGGAAAACAATCCCACTCTGGGACCTGTGGTGCCACTTTTAAAATCACCACACAATGTTCCAAATAAAATACATATACTATTTTTATTATCCACATTTAACATGTTTCTGGTGGTGGGATGTGCTCCCATAATGGAGCCGGCAGTTACTACAATAATGGCAGAATGTAACAGACTGTTACTGCAATAATGGCAGAATGTAACAGACTGTTACTGCAATAATGGCAGAATGTAGCAGACTGTTACTGCAATAATGGCAGAATGTARCAGACTGTTACTGCAAAAATGTCAGAATGTAACAGACTGTTACTGCAATTTAAGGTAAACACTAAATAATACAAGTCTCAAATATTAGGATAATGTCTATACATTTCAGCTGTTTCAAAAACATTGCTCTGCTTTTACCATTTATACTGTAGGAGTGTTGGCTCAACGTAACAATTCTGTTTACAACGTCCTGCTTCAAAGGGGGCCAACTGTCTGGACGAGCGTCGTGCGTCACCTTCGGAGGTAGAGACGTAGCAAGTACACACGTTTACATTACAGTAATATGTGTAGCCGACGAAGAGACTCATAGAATAGACCTTTACTCCGAGCATGTGATCCAGGTGACGAATTCGCCACCAATCAGTGTTAAAACAGCTCAGTCTGTCAACATTTGGAGATTTGACTGAATGCCTGTCATCAGGTTGACTCTGGACAACGAGGTAGAATAGTATAGCAAGTATGTTTATTTTAATTTTATTCATGGTATTTTGACTATGGCAAAACAATGTTCATTGTTCATTTATATTCGATTACATTTTTTTTCGTAACGAGTTCATCTGAAAAATAACACGTATCAATGGTTTGAACAAAGGGTGTGTAATTGTGTAATTGTGATACTCTTGAGACAGACTCGTCAATGCATTGCATGACATATTAACGAAAACATGCTGCAATGTGTGGGATATTAACTGTAAATGGTCATGTGAAGCATGCAAGATTGTGCTTGATTGTTTTATCAATTTTCACGACTGCTAATGATAGACAAATTGAAATATTTGATATATTTCATTAGGTAATAGGCCTATTTATAACGCTTCTATTCTAAATTGCCAAATCAGTATTCCGTACAGAAAAACACATTTTGTGTGAGTCAAAATATGTATATAAACCATTTTACTTCTCCAGCTAGAAAAACGCAATCTGAGTTAGGCTATACTGGTAACCACAAAAATATTAATACATTTCACATTGTTAACGGAATTGCTTTTAGGCTACTATTAAAAAATATAAATATAAATGTATTGTAGGAATAAACAACACAACTCCCCTCATCATTTTCCTTTCGATGTATTTGTTCAATTGACAAAAAAAAGTTTATACATTTCAGGGCAAGTGTACATTTTCGCGGGTGTCACTTTCAGCTAACCAATATAGCTAATATATTTGATCTCTTATTAATCTATTCTCCTTAACGATTTATAACAAATGTGATTGGACATGTTGATGAGATAAAAGCAGGCCCATTACAGGCCTGCTCACACAGGTAACCATTACGATGCCAAGCAGATAATATTGATTACTCAATTTCGATAGTTATTGTTGAAATTCAACAATATACAAGAAAATAGGAAACGACAAGATAAGACGAAGGCGTACTTTTAAAAGAATGGTCTTTATTATTTACAGTGAGTAGAACTCTTTGCAGTAGAACATTACGTCATCAAATACATCGGATAAGATGACAATTGTTCCTGTGACCCTATAGCGAACCTTGAACCTACATGCCCCTTTCTCCCCTTCTATTATTCTTCGGCCTGCAGCTGTCATAATCCTAATATTTCACCGACAACCAAACGGGCGGGTTAATGCGCTGTGTAAATCTCCTCTCACACTAGAGAGGCTGATACGACTCTTATGAATGAGGTGCCTCGTGAGGCCTGCTCCGCGCGAGCCTCATTATACATCACGCTGCTCCAAACCGGTCGGTGAGGGGGCCGTAGAGCACTCGATCTACCCCGTCCCCGGTCAGTCTCAGGTTACCCTGTCCATGGTCAGTCCGGTCAGTCTCTGGTTACCCTGTCCCTAGTCAGTCTCTGGTTACCCCGTCCCTGGTCAGTCTCTGGTTACCCGGTCAGTCTCTGGTTACCCTGTCCCTGGTCTGTCTCTGGTTACCCCGTCCCTGGTCAGTCTCTGGTTACCCGGTCAGTCTCTGGTTACCCTGTCCCTGGTCAGTCTCTGGTTACCCCGTCCCCGGTCAGTCTCTGGTTACCCCGTCCCGCAGGCCCTCTGTGCACCTACGCAGGCCCTCTGTCACCTACTCAGGCCCTCTGTCGCGCTACTCAGGCTACTCAGGCTCTCCCTGTGACCTACTCAGGCCCTCTGTGACCTACTCAGGCCCTCTGTGACCTACTCAGGCCCTCTGTCACCTACTCAGGCCCTCTGTGACCTACTCAGGCCCTCTCTGTGACCTACTCAGGCCCTCTTGTG
>NW_019942600.1:119363-127421 GCF_002910315.2 Salvelinus sp. IW2-2015 | reverse complement strand
ATTAACCAGCACGAGACTGGCCGGGTAACCAGAGACTGACCAGTAGGTCACAGAGGGCCTGCGTAGGTCACAGAGGGCCTGAGTAGGTCACAGACGGCCTGAGTAGGTGACAGAGGGCCTGAGTAGGTGACAGAGGGCCTGAGTAGGTGACAGTTACATTGGCAGGTAAAGTCCCAGATCTACAGGATCAACATGTATCAGATGTTTAGACCAGGGTTTCTAAACATCTTAAACTTTGGGTCGGGAGCCAAGGTTGGGCCCTRGGCATGTGAGAGGTGGGTCRCGAGTTATGATATTACATCTATAATCACACACTATTTCTTCTTCATTTGGATAGTTGGAGGCCGATTTGGTTCACGGCAGGACGGACTATTTCTCATTTGGGTCTCGAGCTGAAAAAGTTTAAATAACTCCTGGTTTAGACAACAGTAAATATTCTGAAGCTATTTGGCTAATAAGGCTCTTGAAAAAGATAAGGTTTTGGGTACACTCTTTGAAAAACATCCTGACCTATGGATTGCAGCAGTCCCACATAGGGAAATAATGCCTGCAAGAAGAGCCCTGTGGCTTCAGGCTATTCGGCGTGGGAGAGTGGGAACCCAGTGTCCAAGTAGCTATTGGTGTGGAAAACATTTAATCAAAGGTTAGACATTTAACTTGTTTAGCATAGTCCATGTGTAAGTTCAATCACCCCTCGTAGCTGTAGTCCAGTTGTTTGTCCTAGCTGTAGTCCAGTTGTTTGTCCTATCCAGCTAGCACTCACTAACTCCTGGTTGCACCGTCATTTTTGAATACTGAACCTTTATTTAACTAGGCAAGTCAGTTAAGAACAAATTCTTATTTACATTGGCGACCTACCGGGGAACAGTGGGTAAACTGCCTTGTTCAGGGGTAGAACGACTGATTTTTACCTTGTCAGCTCGGGAAAATAAAATTGTTGCTTTGTTTGTTTTGCTCATTTGTGCCCACTGTTTTTAGGGGTGGTCAGAATGTTTGTAATAGAATGCGTCTATTTGATTTATAGTTTCTTACCTTTTACAAATACTCCACACTTACGTACTTACAATTGTGTTTGTTTATTTATCTGTTTTAAATTGCTGGCACTTCATTTTCTGTAGCAGACTCAGAGAAAGTTTCACAACCTTTCAGATAAAACACACTTTCCAATGCTGAAACATAAAAAGAGGGCTGTTTGAAGGCTGGTCTGTCTGTGGAATATTATGGAAATACATTCAGAAATGTGTGTGTGGGTGCGGTGTGTGCGTGTGTGTAAGTGCCTGTGATCAGAGAAGCCAAACGGTCAGCATAATTAGTCAGGTACACTGGAGCAGGTGAATATGTGTTGGCATCTAAGATAAGCTAAATGGATTAGAGGGTGACTAAAAAAACACCAAATCCTGACCAGCAGAGGACAATCCTTGATGTTCTAATTAACATGATCGCAGGGCAATTCGTATTTATTCTACTACGTAAATCTTTGAACACTCCATTAGTATGACTGTTACCTTGCGTTTGGTTAAATTATGAATTGGAATAGCAGTCATACATGTATAAATACATTGTAGGATATTAATTTGAGCCTGTTTACTATGGCAGGGGGAAAAATCCTGCAGGATCAGAAATTATAATTATTATGTTGGATTAAAATTAATGACATTTGTGTAAGGGTTGATACCATTTAATAATTAGGGCAAATCAAATTGAAAATTTCAAATTAGGAAATATTAACTTTAGAAGCATTTTAAAACTCAAATACACGTAGAAGTTGACTTTCTTGCTTTGGCAGGAAAAATTATCAGCAACAAAAGAGTGCTCAAATTAAAGATCCTAACATCTCGTGCAAATTAGAGTTCATACTGTATAGTATCATACATCTAACCCGGTTGTACAATTAGCATACTAATTGGCTGACATTATACATTATAACATCTTGGAGGACGTATAGTATTGCAACGTCTTTTGTCTGAGACCCAGATGGCTTGATGCCTATTCAGGTAAGAGCAGTTGATCTATTTAATTCAAATATATTGAACCAAAGTCATATGAAAACTATAGGCAAATGAATAAAGTTTAAATGTTATTTAGAGTTTGAGAACTTTGCAACTAGCTAACGAACAAAAAACAAAGCTACTGGTAATTGCGCCAACTTTGGAAGCTACTAGACAAAAAACATTTAGGCTCTTTAATTCACCACTTTGCAAGCTAGCTAGACAGAAAAATAAAGCTACTTTATTCGCCACTGGTTGCAAGCTAGCGGACTGAAAAATAAGCTACCTTTAATTCGTCCACTTTGCCAAGTAGAATAGACCGAAAAAACAAAGCTACTTTAGTTCGCCACTTTGCAAGCTAGCTAGACGAAAAAACCTAAGGCTACCTTTACATCGCCAATTTGGCAAGCTCGCTAGACAGAAAAAAACAGAGCTACTTTAAATCGCCACTGTTGCAAGCTAGCTAGACCGAAAACAAATCCTACTTTAATTCCCACTTTGGCAAGCTAGCTAGACAGAAAAACACAGAGCTATTTAAATCACCACTTTGCAAGTCTAGCTTAGACAGGCTAGAAAAATCAAAAGCTAACTTAATTCGCCACTTTGCAAGCTAGCGAGACAGAAAAAAAACCTAAGCGTACTTTAATTTGTCACTGTTGCAAGCTAGATAGAACAAGAAAACCAAGCTACTTTAGTTTCGCCACTTTGGCAAGCTAGCTAGACAGAAAAACACTAAGCTACTTTAAATCGCCAATTTGCAAGCTAGCTAGAAGAAAACAGAGCTACTTTAAATCGCCACTTGCAAAGCTATCAGACAAGAAAAACCGAATCTACTTTAATTCGGCCACTTTGCAAGCTAGCTAGACAGAAAACAGAGCGTACTTTAAACATCACCACTTTGCCAAGCTAGCTAGACCAGAAAAAATCAAAGCTACTTTCAAATTCGCCATTTGCAAGCTAGCGAGACAGAAAAAAACTAAGCACTATTAATTTGTCATTTTGCAGCTAGATAGACGAATAACAAAGCTACTTTAGTTATCGCACACTTTAGCAAGCTAGCGTAGATCAGAAAAACAAAGCTACTTTAGGTTTCGCAACATTTGCAAGCTAGCTAGACAGAAAAAAACAAGAGCTACTTTAAATCCCACTTTGCAAGCTAGCCAGCTAATTCTTTCAAATAAACGTTATTTTTTTATTAGGATATATCAAATAGTGTTACAAACCCAGCCTGACATTGGCAATTAGTGGTTGTTCATTATTTCAGTAATTCTAGTGTGGTATTGAGTGGACAAGCCTATATGTTTTCATTACATTTAACATTTAAGTCATTTAGCAGACGCTCTTATCCAGAGCGACTTACAAATTGGTGCATTCACCTTATGATATCCAGTGGAACAACACTTTACAATAGTGCATCTAACTCTTTTAAGGGGGGGGGGGGTTAGAAGGATTACTTTTATCCTATCCTAGGTATTCCTTAAAGAGGTGGGGTTTCAGGTGTCTCCGGAAGTGGTGATTGACTCGCTGACCTGGGGTCGTGAGGGAGTTTTGTTCACCATTGGGGTGCCAGAGCAGCGAACAGTTTTGACTGGGCTGAGCGGGACATGTACTTCCTAGAGGTAGGGAGGGAGCAGGCAGAGGTGGATGAACGCAGTGCCCTTGTTTGGTGTAGGGCCTGATCAGAGCCTGAAGGTACGGAGGTGCCGTTCCCCTCACAGCTCCGTAGCGCAAGCAACCATGGTCTTGTAGCGGATGCGAGCTTCAACTGGAAGCAGTGGAGAGAGCGGAGGAGCGGGGTGAGTGAGAGAACTTGGGAAGGTTGAAACCAACGGGCTGCGGCGTTCTGGATGAGTTGTAGGGGTTTAATGGCACAGGCAGGGAGCCCAGCCACAGGAGTTGCAGTAATCAGACGGGAGATGACAAGTGCCTAATGAAGCCATTAGAAGCTGTTGCTTGACTGAGAGAAGGTATGTATAAATGATTTAGAATAATTATGAAATAATAAGTATTGGTGATTAATAGCCAAGTAAATCGTTACATGACTTTAACACACTATCAACATTTGCTCAGTCTGGCAGTAACCAGAATATCTGAGGCAGAGGATCCCTTTTCGGTTGCTGCTGACAGCAACTCCATGTAAGTTGTTCTTATACACATAAATGCATAGAATTTTGTCTCATTTTGGCAGATTAGTCATGTGTAATTCTGAAGATTAACTCACACGTTTTTGCTACACGTTTTGTTCACTGTAACTAATGGACAAAGTATATTGTATTGTATTGTATTGTATGTATTGTGTTGTGTTTGTTGTGTTGTGTTGTATTGTATTGTATTGTTTGTATTGTATTGTGTTGGTTATTGTTTGTATTGTGTTGTATTGTATTGTATTGTATTGTGTTGTGTTGTGTTGTTGTTGTTTGTTTGTATTGTATTGTATTGTATTGTATTGTGTTGTGTTGTGTGTGTTGTGTTGTTTGTGTTGTGTTGTGTATGTGTTGTGTTGTGTTGTGTTGTGTTGTGTTGTGATTGTGTTGTGTTGTGTTGTGTTGTTGTTGTGTTGTGTTGTTTGTATTGTATTGTATGTTTGTATTGTGTTGTGTTGTGTTGTGTTGTGTGTTGTGTGTTGTGTTGTGTGTGTGTTATTGTATTGTATTGTATTGTAATTGTATTGTGTTGTGTTGTTGTTGTGTTGTGTTGTGGTATGTGTTGTGTTGTATTGTATTGGTAATTGTATTGTATTTGTATTGTAAAGAAGTCAGCCAAGTTGACGTGGGCCATCATCAAGCAAAGAGATTCCTCCCTGGCCCAGCGCATATTTCCAAACTATGTTTGCATATAATGACAATAAATTCTAAACCAATGCTGGTATTCTTTAGTCCATTATTTAATTGTTTATAAATTATATTGTTAGCGAAATATTACTATTTAATAGTAGTAGCCTAATTCATAAATTGGACCATGCAGACTTCTGTATGGAGCATTTTGGTTCGTGAAGAACCTCTAGGGTTCTGTCAAAGAACCCTATAGTCCCAGTTGGTATTAGATAGAATGCTACCCTGTGGGGAAAACAACCTGTGGTTACCTAGGTTCCCCCATTTGGCTCAAAGCAACAACAGAAAACTTAGCCCTTTTCAAACCTAATTTTCTTGTTGTCTGCTTGTTTTAGTCATTTTACAAAACTACATTAAAGAAAGTACAACATGTTTAAAGAATGACTTATGTGTGTGCATCCTCCAGAGCAGGGGTGTCAAAGTCAAATGGACGGAGGGCAAATAAAAAATTTAGCTACAAGCCGAGGGCCGGACTGTTCGAATGTCTAATTGAAAATGTTTTAAATGACGCATATGTCTAGTGAACCTAATTGAACTACTGAAAACCTAACAAATATATTCCAATATGATCAGATAAATAAAGCAATATTTCTTAATGGCTCTGTCGTAATCTTTAATTTCAACAGACACAAAAGACAAATTTCCTTTATATAAAATCCGATAACATGAACATTAAATGAAAGAACCGGTATTCAAGGCACATCAGTAGCCTATATTTTTTCTATTTTAGCAAAAGTGGGTAAAATTTACATTCAAAGAAAAAACAATAATAGCAATTTTCTATCATGCACTCACTGAAATATTTTTAAATATAATTGGATTGAAATACATAAATAAAGTGCAAAAATCTATTAATCAAAACAACAGTTTGTTTAAGGAGAAGTAAATGCAGTGAAACAAATATTAACTTTAACTTTTAAACTTGAACTGAGTAAAAAACTCTAAATATGTGGATTTGCACAGTAATGTTCACTTTGTTTGAGGTTGAGGGGTGATACTTGGTGGTGTCCCATCTTTTCACACAGTTAATCCAATGTTCGGGGTAAGGTTGAGCTGAGGAAATCCTCAGAATTGAGTGGAGTGTTTCAGCAGTAAGTCGACTTCTGTGTGATGTTTTTGTTCAGGTTCATCAAGAAAACAGTTGTTCACACAGGTATGTGCTGCCAACCATAGACAACGTTGACGCAGCCTGGATGCGCAGCTGGGGCTGTTGTGGGGAGGAAACGGGCGAACTCCGCAGCCCACTGCGCTATTTTGCCTCAGTGCATCATTTGATTGGAGGTAAATCAACTCCATTTGGAGGTTTTGGTGTGAGCTTTCCACGTCAACAGCAATGGGTTACCGAGCAGTTCCAACCTGCTTTTTTTTGCTTTCAACGTCAGCAAAATCGGCGTCGAAAGTCAGCGGCAAGCCATACCTATTTTATCAGCCAACTGTGCGCTCGGGAACGCACGGTAGAGAGCTTTCTTTCATGTCTGGCGCTGGGAAAGTGGCTCAAATTTTCTTTCCGCATTGCGTTCCCACAGAGTCAGTTTGGTTTTAAATGCCTTCACTGTACTGTACATATCAAGAATGAATGATCCCGACCCTGCAGCTGCAAGTTCATTGCATTCAGATGATCGTAATGTCACACAGAAACATTTCACACAGAAACATTTCGTCTTCGGAGTTGTGGTTGTGTCTTTCCCTTTGCTGTCAAGACAGACAAATTCCTCACGAGCTCGAAACATCTTTGAGACCTTTCCTGGTTAGCCATCGACCTCTGTTGTGATAAGGCAAATCACATGCTCCGTTTCTAACTCCGTCAGAAATGCCTTGAACTGGCGGGATTCAAACCTTTGGCTCTGATAAAGTTAACTGTGCGCGTGATGATGCTCATACATGCTCCATTTTCAAGGCTTTACCGCACAACGCTTCTGGTGTATGATACAATAGATAAGCTGTCAGCTCACTGTCGCGTTTTCCTCTTGCATCTTTTCCGTTCATTCGCCACCAGTCCGCTCCGTGTCCAACATCGCAGGTGCTACCGTCGGTTGTCAACCACCCACGGTTTTTCCAAGCAGCTCATCTCATTTACACATCTTGACACCTTTAATACAAATCATGCCCGTAGTTGTGCATGCATAGGACGTAAAGCCAAAAACTCCTCTGTCACGCTTAGGCTGGAGTCCACTCCGCGGATGAAAATTGACAACTGGGCATGTCAGAAATGTCGGTGCCTCATCCACAGCAAGGAATATGCAATGAAATCTTTTCCCTTTTTCACAAGCTGCTCTTTTAGATTGATGGACAACTGGTCTACTTCTCGGCAATTGGTGTTTTCTGCTCAGCTCACAATTTAAAAGGTTGCCTTTTTTCTGGGCAAACTTCGTCACAACTTTAATCATGCAGTTTTTGATGAACCTCCGTAAATGGCCGGGCTGATTTTAGCGATCTCTTCTGCCAAAATAAAACTGGCTTGACAGCAGCCTGGCCTTGTGATTTGGCTTTTTTGAACCAGAGCCTGTCGAGATTTGAGGCTCGTTTAATTCCTCTGCCTTTTGTAGCCTTTTGTTCCATGTTCCATATTCTTGTTTTTGTCCGCGTGTTGTCGTTTCATAATGTCGTCTCAGATTATACTCTTTCAGTACCGCCACTTTCTCCACACAGAAGACACACAGGTTTTCCAGCTACCTCCGTGAACATACTTCGACTCCACTTGTTTGAAACCCCCGTTCTCAGTGTCCACCTTCCGTTTTGCATTTTTGATGGGTATCTGAAAGTTAATTTTACTGTGATGCTGACGATGCTGTGGCAATAAATATTGAAATGAAGCAGCCTACTGCTCGGTGCGTCACCGTTGATTGTGGGAAATGTAGTATTGGTGCGTGTAAAAGATCTGCGGGCTGCCGGCTTGCTGGCGTCTGCGGGCCGTTTAATAATAATCAAGATCATCCCAGGGCCGTAAAAAACTTCTCGCGGGCCGGATGTGTGCCGCGGCCTTGATCTGACATATGTGCCAGAGTGTTCTAAAGAAATGTAATATTGTAGGGATTCGCTATTGCCCTTTTCATGGGCGGTGGTTAGAGCGTTGGGCCAGTAATGAAAGGTTGCTGGATCAATTCCTGAGCTGCACAAGGTAAAAATCTGTCGTTCTAACCCCTGAACAAGGTAGTTAACCCACTCTTCCCTTTTACCCCTTTTCATGGGGCGTGGTTAAACGTTGGCAGTAACTGAAAAGTTGTTGTGATGAAATTCCG
>NW_019942600.1:110497-119338 GCF_002910315.2 Salvelinus sp. IW2-2015 | reverse complement strand
CAGCAGGAGTAATGTACCAGAGTCTCATTCAGAGCTGTCTAACAGAGTAGGCCACCAATTATGGCTCAAAATAACCAGCTGTTTTTAAAACAGTGGTTGTGCAGAACGGTGTCATCTCTTAACGTACAACACCGTGAATAATTTAGGCGTGTTGTGGAGGCATAAGGGGGTCGCTCCCCTAGTTACTAGCAGTAGGTGTACGCTATAAAGTGCCGGTGTACAGTAATGTCAATCTGAAAACATTGTCTGGATAAAGTGGTACAGTGGGACCGAAGCAAAGCCTACGTTGCTCTGTGGACAAGAAATGTGATGAAATATTACATCCATAGATAATTAGTAGTTCCAATATTGGTTCATGTTCCTACGGGAATCTGTTCGTGTGTCAACGTGTAGATCATCGTTGATTCCCCTGAAAGCATTATGATGTAAACACTGGAATACTTGTTTTGTCAGTTTCCATAAAAACTATGCAGTTAGCAGTACGCCAACAGCTTATTGTATCATTTTGAGGCAGATTCGTAATCAATTGAGATAGTTGTAGATATTATCGAACGAAATTAAGTAGACAGCTTGAATGTAACGTTTATAAGCCATACTGATTGTCCTGGGAATATTGATGATTTCTGATCAGTAGTTTGTTAGTGGATAAGTTTTAACGTATAGAGAGACCATTTTGTGATTGTTTAAGCCAACGAGTCCATTGATGTTGTGTTGAAATGTATAACGTTTAGCCGAACTGCAGAGACTGCATGAATTGTTGTGTTGAATATGTATACGGTTAAGACCATATGAGTCCATGATGCTTGTTGTTGAAATGTACGTTTTAACCCACGAGAATGAGTTTAAATTGTAGCGTTTAGAGATACTCATGATGTGATTTAAAATGTTAACGTTTAAAGCCAACGAGACCGATGCATGGTTGTGTGAGTTGCAAATTATCGTTTAAGTAGCCAACGAGACACGATTGTTGTGTTGAAATGTAACGTTTAACGGCCAACGAGACCACTGATGTCTGTGTTGAAATTGTTAGTTAACAACGACGACTGTGGTGAATTAGCCATTAGCCAACGAGACCATGATTTTGTCGCTCAATAATTTCGTACTAGTCGCAACCGTTTAAAGTACCGATGCACACAATTATTCAGGACAATGAACATTGTGTGCATACTTGCATATAGCTTCTTGGTAATGATCGTGTACCTCGTATCAGATACGTACCCCGCATGTGATACATTGTATGGTCGTGTGTACATAATTGGGGTAAAGTTAAAGTGTATTGTGTGTGTGGTGGTGTGCTGCGCGCGGTGCTCGCGCGGCAGAGTGCCACGTGTGTCTGTGGAGCCGCGGCGTGTGTGTGGGTGTGCATCGGTGCTGCGTGAGTGCGTGTGGTGGTTCGCTCTGTGCGCGGTCGCGCGACAGTCAGCGTGCGTGTGTGTGTGTGTTGGTGTGTGGTATGCCTCTGGCTGAGCCCTGTATGCAGTAGAGATAGGGAATGACAGTGTGGATAATGAAAAAACATCGCAGAAGTTGGAAGGAATGGTGCAGACTCGGCAGACAGGTAGTCAGCTCTTTGTATGCTGTAGATCTATGACTTGACTCTAACCACATTCCCAGGATACAGCCTATGCCATCCTGGCTTCACTGTTCCTTCCCCATAGACTATGAGAGCCAGGGCATCGAAGGAGGAGATCGCACGGAGAAGACACCATACAATACAATACATGACGCAGACACAAAAGTCTCGGACAAGCCACAGCCACATTAATGACCCACACAGAACTTTCGCGACATGTAGTAAATATGCTAGTGCACACAGATACTAGTCATTCTGGAGAAATGCGTCAGTGGCGGGTTGTAACTGAATGATGCTCACAGTCCAACCACCCACCACACTACACACACCTGCTCGGCACGCGCGGCGCGCGCGGGTTCAGTCGCGGGCACACTGCACACGCACACATACTGTACACACGCGCACCGCGCCACACTACGTACGGTCTAACGGCGCACGCGCTACACGCAAACGCATACACAAACCACACACACAGGCACACATACGTACACCCAACAGCCACACACACAGCCATCACACACACACACACTCCAAGGCGACCTCCCTAGCCCTCAGATCGCCTGCAGATGTCTTTCGGACTGTCTCTCTCCAACTTGACTATTACCTTGTAACGTAATCCGTCCATTCAATTAGACAATAAATATCCTCTGGAAATTCCTGTAAGGCTCTCCCTAGGTGGGTCAATATATAGAAGATGCAAGATAAACCTTCTGAAATTCCTATTCATGGGCCGATGAGTGAAGGAATACGCCCACCAAATGACAGCGGGGCCAACAGGATGAGATGGAGATGATTCAATAGTTTTGAATAGGCCATTAATCAAAGTAAGACCATTCTGCCATGGTGGTATACGAGAAACGGAACGATTTACTATAAATGCGATACTATAATTATAACAAAGTACTGTGCCTTAAGCGACTAACCAGAGCACTGTTCACCAGGGAAACGGTGGGCCGTAACCAGAGACTGGACCCAGGTGACGGTGGTAACCAGAGTTACTGACCAGGGGATACGGTGGGGTAACCAGAGGTACTGACCAAGGGAACTGGGCGGAACAGAACTGACCAGGGGGGAACGGTGGTAACACGAGGCATGACCCAGCGGACCGGTGCATGGTGGGTAACCAGATGACTGACCAGGGAACGTTGATAACCAGAGGACTGGGTACCAGGGAACGGGATAACCGAGAGGACTGACCAGGGAAGGGCGTAACCAGAAGACTGACCAGGACGGGGGTAACCTAGAGGACTGTGGACCAAGGGACGGAGGCGGTAACCCAGAGACCTGACCGGCGAACGGCGGTAACCAGAGGACTGACCAGGGAACGGGCGTAATAACCATGTATGACTGCACCAGCGGGAACGGGAGAACCACGAGGACTGACTCAGGAAACGGGGTCGGTTAAACCAGAGTACTGACCAGTGGACGGTGATGTAGACCAGAGGATCTGAATCCCCATGGGAACGTGGATAACCAGGAGACTGACCAGGCGACGGTGATAACCAGAAGACTGACCAGGGAACGGTGTAACCGATGAGATCTGACTGCAGTGTATCGGGATAACCAGATGACTTGATCCATGGGACGGGAATTAACCAGAGACCTCGACCATGGTAACGGCTGGTGAACCAGAGAACTGACCAGGGTCGGGGTAACCAGAGACTTGACCACCGGAACGGTATCGGTAACCAGAGACTGACCAGGGACGGGGGTAACCAGCAGACGATCGTCTCTCCCCAGCTTGAATGAGTCTGGACATTCTCCTCTGACCTCTCTCATTAACAAGGTGTTTTGCCCACAGAACTGCCGCTCAGTGAATGTGTTTTATTTATCGCACYATTCTCTGTAAACTCTAGAGACTGTAGTGCGTAAAAATCTCAGGAAGGCAGCTGTTTCTGAGATGCTGGAATCACCATGTGTGGCATCAACAATCATACCACGGTCAACGTTGCTTAGATTACGCATCTTGTCCGTTCTAATGTTTGGTCGAACAACATCTAAAGTTCTCTACTCTATATACTCTATATATTGAGTTGCAGGCAGCCACGTGATTCGCTGTTCGAATGTAACCTTCCTTGATGAGTTAAATTAGGTCTGTAGAGCAGATGGCATGACCTATGTCATTGTGTGGGATAATGTCAGGTTCCACCATGCTCAAATGGTGCAAGCGTGGTTTCAGGCCCATCCACAATTTACCACCCTGTACTTACCCCCATACTCTCCTTTCCTAAAACCCAATTGAGGAACCCAATTGAGGTATATTGTAGGCGCCCTCACGAACAAGCCACCCTTCTCCAGGCCATGGATGACGCATGCAATGACTTCCCGGCAGACCAGTGTCAGGCTTGGATTCGCCATGCCAGAAGCTTCTANTGTCAGGCTTGGATTCGCCATGCCAGAAGCTTCTACCCAAGATGTTTGGCTAATGAAAACATCCATTGTGATGTGGATGAGAACCTGTGGCCAAATCCACAAGACAGGTTTGATGGAAATATATAAGTACAGTAATCATCCCTTTGTTTTGCTTTTTACAGTAAGCCAGGTGAGGAACACTGCAGTTGATGTTTTACTGTAGTTTTTTTCTTTTTTTGTAGCTAATTATTTTTGCTTTGATTCAAAGAAACCTATTTTGTGATTTTATTGCATTTCATCAATAAATGTCATATTTTGTTCAATGATTCCACTGTGTCTGTAGTATTCTCTCTACTAGTCCTTTTACAGTGGTGTATTTACGTGTAGTAGGAAAATGAAACATGTGTCACATATTTTGTACTACAATATTTAATGATTGTACGAACTACACAGTGAAACTATCGGTATCTTGTGTGTGGGTGATCTAAATTAATGTTCCTATGGTATTTCATGATAAATTAGTTATTTGAACCAATGGTTCTGCAAGTACAAGGTTTCGTTAAAGATATGAATGCACAATGCAATGTTTTGAACATTGTGGTAATTTTTCAAAACTCTAGACACAAAACTCAAAACGGTCATCACCTGTAACACAAGCCTGTGTTACAGACGGCTCTTATTTATCCAATCGGCTGTTTTGTGTTATGTGAAAACTTGTTAGTATTGGGCCTACCTCTCTTCTCTGCTCTCTATCCTTTCAAACATCATCACCACAGTCCCATAAAAAAGCCAATTTACACAGATGACAGAGATGACAGAGGGCCTGAGCAGGTTACAGAGGGCCTGAGTAGCCTGAGTAGGTGACAAAGAGCCTGAGTAGGTGACAAAGGGCCTGAGTAGGTGACAAAGGGCCTGAGTAGGTGACAAAGGGCCTGAGTAGGTGACAAAGGGCCTGAGTAGGTGACAGACAGCCTGAGTAGGTGACAGAGGGCCTGAGTAGGTGACAGAGGACCTGAGTAGGTGACAGAGAGCCTGAGTAGCCTGAGTAGGTGACAAAGGGCCTGAGTAGGTGACAAGACTGCGCATCCAGGCGCTCAAACGTTGTCTATGTTTGGCAGCACATACCTGTGTGAACAACTCGTTTTTCTTTGATGAACCTGAAACAAAACATCACACAGAAGTCGACTTTACTGCTGAACACACTCCACTCAATTCTGAGGATTTCCTCAGCTCAGAGCCTTACCCGCGAACATATGATGAACTTGTGGAAAAGATGGGACACCACCAAGTATCACCTCAACCTCAAACAAGTGAATACTGTGCAATCACATATTTAGAGTTTTTACTCAGTTCAATTAAAAGTTAAAGTTTAATATTTGTTTTCACTGCATGTTACTTCTCCTTAAAACAAGTGTTGTTTTGATTAATAGATTTTTACATTTATTTTATTGTATTTCAATTCCAATTATATTTAAAAAATATTGTCAGTATGGGATGATAGAAAATTGCTATTATTGTTTTTTATCTTTGAACGTAAATTTAAGCCACTTTTGCTAAAATAGAAAATATAGGCTATGATGGTGCCTTGAATACCGGTTTTCTTTTCATTTAATGTTCATGTTATGGGATTTTTATATATAAAGGAAATTTGTCTTTTGTGTCTGTTGAAGATTGACTGAAGAGCCATAAGAAATATTGCTTTATTTATTGATCATATTGGAATATATTTGTTAGGTTTTCAGTAGGTTCAATTAGGTTCACTAGACTATATGCCGTCATTTAAACATTTTTCCATGAACATTCGAACAGTCCGGCCCTCGGCTTGTAGCTAAATTTTTTTTTGGCCCTCCGTCCATTTGACTTTGACACCCCTGCTCTGGAGGATGCAACACACATAAGTCATCTTTAAACATGTTGTCACTTTTTCTTTAATGTAGTTTTGTAAAATGACTAAAACAGCAGACAACAAGAAAATTAGGTTTGAAAAGGTGCTTAAGTTTCTGTTGTTGCTTTGAGCCAAATGGGGGAACCTAGTAACCACAGGTTGTTTTCCCCACAGGGTAGCATTCTAATACCAACTGGGACTATAGGGTTCTTTGATCAGAACCCTAGAGGTTCTTCACTGAACCAAAATGCTTCCATACAGAAGTCTGCATGGTCCAATTTATAATTATGGCTACTACTATTAAATAGTAATATTTTTGGCTAACAATTAATTTTATAAACATTAAATAATGGACTAAAGAATACCAGCATTGTTTTTAAATTTATTGTCATTATATGCAAACATAGTTTGGAAATATGCGCTGGTGGCCAGGGAGGAATCTCTTTGCTTGACTTGATGGCCCACGTCAACTCTGGCTGACTTCTTTAACATACAATACATACAATACAATACAATACAACACAACAACCACAACAACACAACACAACACAACAAACACAATACATACAATACAATACAATACAATAACAACACAACACAACACAACACAACAAACACAACACAAACAACAAATACAATACAATACAATACAATACAATACAACACAAACACAACACAACACTAACACAACACAACACATCACAAACAACACAACACAACACAACACAACACAAACACAACACAACACAACACAAACACAACACAACACAACACAATACAATACAATACAATAACAATAAATACAATCCAACACAACACAACACAACAACAATACAATACAATACAATACAACACAATACAAGTACAATACAACACAATACAATACAATACAAAATACAATACAATACAAACAACACCAACAACACAACACAATCACAATACAATACAAAATACGATAATACAATAATACTTTTGTCCATTAGTTTACAGTGAACAAAAACGTGTGATAGCAAAAAACGTGTGGAGTTAATCTTCAGAATTAACACTGACTTAATCTGCCAAAATGAAAGAAAAATTCTATGCATTTATGATGTATAAGAACAACTTACAATGGAGTTGCTGTCAGCAACCGAAAGAGGGATCCTGCCTCAGATAGTTCTGGGTTACTGCCAGACTGAGCAAAATGTTGATAGTGTGTTAAAAGTCATGTAACGATTTACTTGGCTATTTACACTCAATACTTATTATTCATAATTATTCTAAATCATTTATACATACTTCTCTCAGTCAGCAACAGTCTTCTAATGGCTTCATTAGGCACTTGTCATCTCCCGTCTGGATTACTGCAACTCGCTGTTGGCTGGGCTCCCTGCCTGTGCATTAAACCCCTAAACTCATCCAGAACGCCGCAGCCCGTCTGGTGTTCAACCTTCCCAAGTTCTCTCACGTCACCCGCTCCTCCGCTCTCTCCACTGGCTTCCAGTTGAAGCTCGCATCCGCTACAAGACCATGGTGCTTGCCTACGGAGCTGTGAGGGGAACGGCCCCTCGTACTTCAGGCTCTGATCAGGCCTACACCCAAACAAGGGCACTGCGTTCATCCACCTCTGGCCTGCTCGCCTCCCTACCTCTGAGGAAGTACAGTCCCGCTCAGCCCAGTCAAAACTGTTCGCTGCTCTGGCACCCAATGGTGGAACAAACTCCCTCACGACGCCAGGTCAGCGGAGTCAATCACCACCTCCGGAGACACCTGAAACCCCACTCTTTAAGGAATACCTAGGATAGGATAAAGTAATCCTTCTAACCCCCCCCCCTTAAAAGAGTTAGATGCACTATTGTAAAGTGGTTGTTCCACTGATATCATAAGGTGATGCACCAATTTGTAAGTCGCTCTGGATAAGAGCGTCTGCTAAATGACTTAAATGTTAAATGTAATGAAACATATAGGCTTGTCCACTCAATTGACACACTGAAATACTGAAATAATGAACAACCAGCTAATTGCCAATGTCAGGCTGGGTTGTAACACTATTTGATATATCCATAATAAATAACGTTTATTTGAAAGAATTAGCTGGCTAGCTTGCAAAGTGCGTTTAAAGTAGCTCTGTTTTTTTCTGTCTAGCTAGCTTGCAAAGTGGCGAACTAAAGTAGCTTTGTTTTTCTGTCTAGCTAGCTTGCAAAGTGGCGAACTAAGTAGCTTTGTTATTTCTGTCTATCTAGCTTGCAAAGTGACAAATTAAAGTAGCTTGTTTTTTTCTGTCTCGCTAGCTTGCAAATGGCGATTAAAGTAGCTTTGATTTTTCGTCTAGCTAGCTTGCAAAGTGGTGATTTAAAGTAGCTCTGTTTTTCTGTCTAGCTAGCTTGCAAAGTGGCGAATTAAAGTAGATTTGGTTTTTCTGTCTAGCTAGCTTGCAAGTGCGATTTAAAGTATCTGTTTTTTCTGTCTAGCTAGCTTGCAAATTGCGATTTAAAGTAGCTTGTTTTTTCTGTCTAGCTAGCTTGCAAAGTGCGAACTAAAGTCTTTGTTTTTTCTGTCTATCTAGCTTGCAAAGTGACAATTAAAGTAGCTTAGTTTTTTTCTGTCTCGCTAGCTTGCAAAGTGGCGAATTAAAGTAGCTTTGATTTTCTTGTCTAGCTAGCTTGCAAAGTGGTGATTTAAAGTAGCTCTGTTTTTTCTGTCTAGCTAGCTTGCAAAGTGGCGAATTAAAGTAGATTTGGTTTTCTGTCTAGCTAGCTTGCAAAGTGGCGATTTAAAGTAGCTCTGTTTTTCTGTCTAGCTAGCTTGCAAATTGGCGATTTAAAGTAGCTTAGTTTTTTTGTCTAGCTAGCTTGCAAGTGGCGAACTAAAGTAGCTTTGTTTTTTCTGTCTATCTAGCTTGCAAAGTGACGAATTAAAGTAGCTTAGTTTTTTTCAGTCTCGCTAGCTTGCAAAGTGGCGAATTAAAGTAGCTTTGATTTTTCTGTCTAGCTAGCTTGCAAAGTGGTGAATTAAAGTAGCTATGTTTTTTCTGTCTAGCTAGCTTCCAAAG
>NW_019942600.1:103593-110472 GCF_002910315.2 Salvelinus sp. IW2-2015 | reverse complement strand
GACGCGGCCTACGAGTAGGATGACAGAGGACCTGAGTAGGTGACAGAGCAGCCTGAAGTAAGCCTGAAGTAGGTGACAAAGGGCCTGAGTAGGTGACAAACGGGCCTGAGTAGGTCAGACAGAGGGCCTGAGTAGGTGTCAGAGAGCCTGAGTAGCCTGACGTAGGTGACAAAGGGCCTGAGTAGGTGACAAAAGGGCCTGAGTAGGTGACAGAGGGCCTGAGTAGGTGACAGACGGCCTGAGTAGGTGACAAAAGGGCCTGAGTAGGTGACAACGGGCCTGAGTAGGTGACAACGGGCCTGAGTAGGTGACAGAGAGCCCTGAGTAGGTGACAAAGGGCCTGAGTAGGTGACAGAAGGCCTGAGTAGGTGACAAAGGGCCTGAGTAGGTGACAAGGGCCTGAGTAGGTGACAGAGGGCCTGAGTAGGTGACAGAGTGCCTGAGTAGGCCACAGAGGGCCTGAGTAGGTGACCAGAGGGCCTGAGTAGGTCACAGAGGGCCTGAGTAGGTCACAAGGGGCCTGAGTAGGTCACAGAGGCCTGAGTAGGTCCTGAGTAGGTCACAGAGGGCCTGAGTAGGTCACAGAGAGCCTGAGTAGCCTGAGTAGGCGACAGAAGGGCCCTGAGTAGGTGACAGAGGGCCTGCGTAGGTCACAGAGGGCCTGCGTAGGTCACAGAGGGCCTGAGTAGGTCACAGACGGCTGAGTAGGTGACAGAGGGCCTGAGTAGGTGACAGAGGGCCTGAGTAGGTGACAGTTACATTGGCAGGTAAAGTCCCAGATCTACAGGATCAACATGTATCAGATGTTTAGACCAGGGTTTCTAAACATCTTAAACTTTGGGTCGGGAGCCAGGTTGGGCCCTGGCATGTGAGAGGTGGGTCGCGAGTTTGATATTACATCTATAATCACACACTATTTCTTCTTCATTTGGATAGTTGGAGGCCGATTTGGTTCACGGCAGGACGGACTATTTTCTCATTTGGGTCTCGAGCTGAAAAAGTTTAAATAACTCCTGGTTTAGACAACAGTAAATATTCTGAAGCTTTTTGGCTAATAAGGCCTTGAAAAAGATAAGGTTTGGGTACACTCTTTGAAAAACATCCTGACCTATGGATTGCAGCAGTTCCCACATAGGGAAATAATGCCTGCAAGAAGAGCCCTGTGGCTTCAGGCTATTCGGCGTGGGAGAGTGGGAACACCAGTGTCCAAGTAGCTATTGGTGTGGAAAACATTTAATCAAAGGTTAGACATTTAACTTGTTTTGCATAGTCCATGGTGTAAGTTCAATCACCGCTCGTAGCTGTAGTCCAGTTGTTTGGCCTAGCTGTAGTCCAGTTGTTGTCCCTAGTCCAGCTAGCACTCACTAACTCCTGGTTGCACCGTCATTTTTGAATACTGAACTTTAATTAACTAGGCAAGTCAGTTAAGAAACAAAGTCTTTATTATACGATTGGCGCAAAGTGGCGAATTACAGTAGCTTTGTTTTTTTCTGTGTAGCTAGCTTGCAAAGTGCTCAAACTCTAATAACATTTAAACTTTATTCATCTAGCCTATAGTTTATCATATGACTTTGGGTTCATATATTTGAATTAAATAATCAACTGCTCTTACCTTAATAGGCATCAAGCCATCTGGTCTCAGACAAAGACGTGCAATACTATACGTCCTCCAAGATGTTTGATAAGTTATGTCATCCAATTAGTATGCTATTGTACAACCGGGTTAGATGTATGATACTATACAGTATGAACTCTAATTTGCACAGATGTAGGATCTTAATTTGAGCACTCTTTTGTTGCTGATAATTTTCCTGCAAAGCAAGAAATGTCAACTTCTAGTGTATTTGAGTTTTAAAAATGCTTCTAAAGTTTAATATTTCCAATTWGAAATTTCAGATTTGATTTGCCCTAATATAAAATGTATCAACCCTTACACAAATGTCCATTAATTTTAATCSACATAATAATTATAATTTCCTGATSCTGCAGGATTTTTCCCCCTGCCATAGTAAACASGCTCAAATTAATATCCTACATATGTATTATACTGTATGACTGCTATCCAATTCATAATTTAACCAAACGCAAGGTAACAGTTCATACTAATTGGAGTGTCAAAGATTTACGTATAGAATAATACGAATTGCCCTGCGATCATGTTACATAGAACATCAAGGATTGTCCTCTGCTGGGCAGGATTTGGTGTTTGTTTAGTCACCCTCTAATCATTAGCTTATCTTATGCAACACATATCACCTGCTCCAGTGTTACCTGACTAATTATGCTGACCGTTTGGCTTCTCTTATCACAGGCACTTACACACACGCACACCCGCACCCACACACACATTTCTGAATGTTATTCCATAATATTCACAGACAGACCAGCCTTCAAACAGCCTCTTTATGTTTCAGCATGGAAAGTGGTGTTTTATCTGAAAGGTTTGAAACTTTCTCTGAGTCTGCTACAGAAAATGAAGTCCAGCAATTAACAGATATAAACAAACACAATTGTAAGTACGTAAGTGTGGAGTATTTGTTAAAGGTAAGAACTATAATCAAATAGACGCTCTGAACAACATTCTGACACCCCTAAAAACAGTGGGCACAAATGAGCAAACAAACAAAGCAAACAATTTTATTTTCTTACTGATCACATAATGATTAGAATACACAACATGTTGTTTAAAGTACACATAATGATTAGAATACACAACATGTTGTTCAATATAGTACCACCAGAAATGATTCCAGAAATACACAACAAAGTTGTAATAATAAATACACAGAAAATGCCATTAGCAAAATACCACACCACGATCGTTGCTTTATAGTACCACAGAATGAATTTCGAGAAATAACCAACAAACATGATATAGTTATCCTAGATACAAAACAATAATGCACTGCTAATAGGCAATACACAAACAATCGGTGCTGATAAAAGATACAACATAATCATATAGAATACACAAACGTGATTGTTTAAAGTCCACAGAATGATTAGAACTACACAACATGGTGCTTATATAGTAACCAACATAATCGATAATAGAACTACACAACATGTAGATATAATAGAATACACAGCACATGCATCAATACGACAGAACACACATGTTGTTTATAGTACACAGAATGATTAGAATACACAACGTGTTGTTATAAGTACACAGAATGATTAGAATAACACAACATGGTGTTTATAGCTACACAGAATGAAATATAAGAATACACAAACGTGAATTCGTTTATAAGTTACCACAGAAATGATTAAGAATACACAACATGTTGTTACTATACGTCACCACCAGACAAATTCATTAGATTAACACAACGATGGTTGTTAATAAAGATACAACAAGAATGATTAGAATACACAACATGGTGTTTATAGTAAATGGGCAAAAAAAAGCAGAAAACAACACATAGGCTGCAAGGAAAACCTCCACTATGGTCATTTTGGGGCAGTCGTCAGTCACTGTACACCCTCTTACTCATGCTATTCACATCCGTGTTAAAAACAATACCAAAACACAGTTTAAATGTAAATTATTGCAATATACCTAACACAGTAACTCTTAATGCAACCTCCTGAGACAGATGTTTTTCTCTGTGAAAAYGTAATCATCCGTACCTGCTTGGGCATGCAAGCGTGCCACTGCCACCTCGTGGGAGAAMAAAACGTCTCAGAGCGCTCATGAGTACAGGTCATGGAATCAAAACAATAAGCCGTAGTAAATCACTGGCTGTACGTGCACTGCATGTACTTCAGAAGATCACCAGAGGGGGGCGRTAGTGAAACGCACACTAAGGGAAAGGTACGTGCACGTTTGTTCCATCAGTTTCGCCTGCACTGCGCCTACTGCAGTCTTCAGCTGCTTCACTGCAATACAAACCCTTTGCAATTACATGAAATTAAATCTTGTCAAACATTAGTCTCTCAAGTGATTGGGACCTCATACAAGCTTGGATGTTTGTCTGTTCAGTTATTTTACAACATGGAGATAGACACATTTTTCTACAACAGGCTAGGCCWATAACACAACTTTTATGATGAATTATTAATTTAAAGATAAGGCGGTATAAATGAATCAGGTAATATTGAATAGAGATTTTGATGAGATTATATACCTTGTGAATACAATTGAGTTAAAGTGAACAAAATGCAGCAAGATTATTTTGCCTGTATTGTAAATTATTCGTTTCATTATATTGCTCAGTTATATTGCTTTAAAATACCTGTCACCATTTTAGGGGTGATACTTGCTAAGCCGTCCACCCAAGTTAAAGAAGCCTATATCATGATTGCTGTTTACCTTAATAATGACAAAACCTTGATTGATTCCAGTTTAACTATGGCAGAGGCATCTACCAACGTGTCACATCATGTWTAGACCTACTGATAATACCCGAGAGCCTTTTTGATCGGCCCCGTTCTAGTACCTCACTGGGTCAGTACTGACCCGGTTTTATATTGCACAAACTAGCCAACGATGCGGACTCGTTTCAGCCTAACACATCGTAGACTTTTCATTACAGTTGGCTATGTAGGCTASAGTATCAGCCATTAAAACGACAGGCATCAAGAATGCCTAGCATCTCTGTTGACCTCCTATAGGAAATTGACAGGTGATCTGTCAAGCAGCTCTATAGTACGACTGCTTATTTACACGGCTGATACAGGTAAAGTAAATATCAATCATTCTATTCAAAGTTAAAAGAACATATGAACAAATATTCACATGCAAATCTATCGGTCACACAAAGATTCTCTCTGGGGGGTGATCAGGGAGGACAGAAAAAAGGGAGGGAACGGAGAGGATGAAACAAAGAGAAGCCTCTCTTCATTGCTGTTTCTCTTAGTTTTAAGATGAGTAATAGAGAGGTGACAGAATACGATGAGAGGAAGATCTAATGTCTCTAGGCGGAAAGGATGAAAAAGATAAGAAACAGGGAGTGTTTCTAAAATCTATCACAATAGTAAATATGACGAGGCGGCACGATGCCTCCCCGGGATGTTTTCTGGGGAAAATATGTCTGCTCGTCCGTAAATCTGGCAATCCACAAATTGAATTACTACATTTTATGAACGAGGAGTAAAAACAGCATCGTTTGTGTATAAAGGCGGTATGTACTCACAAAAACTCCCAAGAGTGAAACATTAATAAATTGATTTAGATGTTTGTTGAGGGAATGGAAGAGCCACATCCACTGTTAGTCTCCGCTCTGGTCTTATATGAGTGTCAGCAAGCAGCATAGAGGAAAAACTGCTCCTGTCACCCTTTGAAGAGTCCCTCAAGGTGACCTTTTAAGAAGAGGAGAGGAGAGGAAGAGGAGAGGAGAGGAGAGGAGAGGAGGGGAGGGGAGGGGGAGAGAGGAGAGAGAGGGAGAGGAGTAGGAAGGAGAGGAGAGGAGAGGAGAGGAAGAGGAGAGGAGAAGGAGAGGAGAGGAAGAGGGGAGGGGAGGGGAGGGGAGGAGAGGAGAAGGAAAGGAGAGAGAGGAGAGGAGAGGAGAGGAGAGGAGAGGAGAGGAGAGAGATGAGCGAAGAGGAGAGGAGCTACGAGAGGAGAGAGAGGAAGAGGAGAGGAGAGGAGGGAGGGGACGAGAGGAAGAGACGGAGAGAGGAAGAGGGAGAGGAGAGGAGAGGAAGAGGGAGGGGAGGGGAGGGGAGATGGGGGAAAGGGAGGGAGGGAGGAGAGGAGAGGAGAGGAGAGGTAGAGGAGAGGAGAGGAGAGGAGAGGAGAGGAGAGGAGAGGAGAGGAGAGGAGAGGAAGGAGAGGAGAAAGGAGAGGAGATGGAGAGGAGAGGAGAGGGATGGAGAGGAGAGGAGAGGAGTAGAAAATTAAGGGGACTGTGGGAGGGGTAAGTTGGTTGGTTCAAAGCAGTACCCCCTCATTCAACCTTACAGCAACCACCTCACAATACAGATACATCACTGCTCTCATACAATATAGACACATGTTACCAACATCCAAAAACATTTTTTGCCAACTCTCTCAGAATAAAGCTTTCGACCATCCTGCATTTTCCAGCTTACCTTTACAGAATGTTGAATCTTATATTTGAACCAGTTTTACTACCGCGGAAAATAGGTCCTGCAGAGCAAAGGAAATGATATTATTTATGTGGATTTATAATTCAATGGGACATATTTTTTTGTCGGGGTTGATACATTTTTTCTTTAGGACAAATCAAGGTCTGTGGAAATTAAGAAGCCTTTCTAAACCTTGAACAAAAGAAGTGATAAATTGAGTTCCTCATCTGTATGACAGGGAGGAGCAGTGCTAAATTAAAACTCACTAATACACGGTAGCGTTATGACCGGGGCTCCATCTGTATGCAGGAGGAGGAGCAGCGAGTTATTAAAACTTCTCACTATCACGGTAGCGTTATGACCGGCTCCAATCTGTATGTAGGGTAGGTAGCAGTACGTGTTATTAAATTCACCTAATCACGGTAGCGTTTATGACCGGGCTCCATCTGTATGTTCGGGAGGAGCAGCGCCAATTATTAAAACTCACTAATCCACGGTAATGCCGTTAATGAGAACGGGTTCCATCTGTATGTCGGGGGGAGGAGCAGCGTGTTATTAAAACTCACTCATCACGGGTAGCGTAATGACCGGGTATCCGTCTGTATGTCGGGAGGAGTCAGCGTGTTATTAAAAACTTCACTAATCAACTGGTAAGCGTTATGGGATGAGTAGACCGGGCTGCCCGGGATCCATCTGTATTGTAAGGGAGGAGCAGTCGCGTTATGTAAAACTCCTCTCACGGTAGGTTATACCGGGCTCCATCTGTATGTCGGGAGGAGCAAGCGTGTTATTAAAACTGCACCATAATCACGGTAGCGTTATGACCGGGCTCCATCTAGATTC
>NW_019942600.1:100621-102004 GCF_002910315.2 Salvelinus sp. IW2-2015 | reverse complement strand
CAGAGAGTGAGAGAGACAGAGAGTGAGAGAGACAGAGAGTGAGAGAGACAGAGAGACAGAGAGACATAAAGACAGAAAGACAGAGAGACAAAGAGAGAGAGAGAGACAGAAAGACAGAGAGACACAGAGAGAGAGAGAGACAGAGAGAGAGAGAGAGGGACAGAGGAGAGAGAGAGACGAGAGAGAGAGAGACGGAGAGAGAGAGAGAGAGAGAGAGAGAGACAGACAGAAAGACAGAGAGACAGAGAGAGAGACAGCTAGACAGAGAGAGAAGAGACACAGAGAGAGAGAAGATAGAAGGGGGGGGGGGGGGGGGGGTGAGATCCCCCCCCACCGGAGGTACCTGAATGTAAATAAGGAGGGACGAAGAGAGGGATAGAGAGAGTTGGTCTGGAGGAGAGAGCAGCCTCCAGTGTTAACCTCTGGGAGTGATTACCAGAGATCAGAAAGTGCCAGGGTGCACAGCACTTCCTTGGGGGGGAGGAGCGAGGCATCACTAATCAATCCATGGATGCATTGTAAAATCAATGCACTGTATAATTAGGGCAAAACCAAGGGGTAAAAAACACCCAGCTCTGCATTTTCCTGTAATAAGAACTTCACTCTATCACCTCCAAAATGCAAGTTGACATTTCTCGTAGGTCTTTCCCATCACTCTAAGATGCTTTCGCTTCTCTTTCCTCTGAATAGTATGAGGTTGAAACAGAAGTTTCTCAGTGCATTTTGTTCATAAGGTGTCTTGCTTCCTGGTCCTGGTTTCTACTCCGTAGTGAGTAACATGTAACATGCCCCCAGGGGAAGTTAATACCGTGTGTAAACTCTTGGATCCCAGATGAATTATTTCTCACCTCTGAGATGGGAGCTGCAACAATGAATACACATCTCAACAGTGAAGGGATGTGCATGCTGGCAAATATGTGAGTGATTTTTATTTATTTATTTAACCTCTATTTAACTAGGCAAGTCAGTTAAGAACAATTTCTTATTTACAATGACAGCCTACCAGGAAACAGTGGGTTAACTGCCTTGTTCAGGGGCAGAAYAACAGATTTTTCCCCCTGTTAGCTCGGGGACTTGATCTAGCAACTTTTTGGTTACTGGCCCAATGTTCTAACCACTAGGCTACCTGCCCAATGCTCTAACCACTAGGCTACGTGCCCAATGTTCTAACCACTAGGCTACCTGCCCAATGCTCTAACCACTAGGCTACCTGCCCAATGCTCTAACCACTAGGCTACCTGCCCAACGCTCTAACCACTAGGCTACCTGCCCAACGCTCTAACCACTAGGCTACCTGCCCAATGCTCTAACCACTAGGCTACCTGCCCAATGCTCTAACCACTAGGCTACGTGCCCAATGTACTAACCCTAGGATCTCTTCGG
>NW_019942600.1:92898-98409 GCF_002910315.2 Salvelinus sp. IW2-2015 | reverse complement strand
AGAGAATATAACAGGCTATATCACACGGTAGTAGAAAATAACATGGCTATATACAGAGAGTAGAATATAACATGGCTATATACAGGGTAGTAGAAAATAACATGGCTATTACAGAAGTAGAAAATAACATGCATAAAAGGTAGTAGAAAATAACATGGCTATATACAGGAGTAGAATATAACTAGGGCTATATATACAGGAATTAGAGAAATACCATGGCTTATGTACAGGAAGTAGAAAATAACATGGCTATATACAGGTAGTAGAAAAAACCATGGTCTATATACAGGTAGTAGAAAATTAACATGGCTATATAACAGGGAATATCAGGTAGGAAGAAAATAACATGGCTATATACAGGTAGTAAAATATAACATGGCTATTATACAGGTAGTAGAAAATAACATGGCTATATACAGGTAGTAAAACATAACATGGCTATATACAGGTAGTAGAAAATAACATGGCTATATACAGAGAGTCGAAAATAACATGGCTATATACAGGTAGTAGAATATAACATGGCTATATACAGGTAGTAGAATATAACATGGCTATTTAATTTGATTACATCCCTGTTGGTAAGCATTTTTCTTTTGCCAAGATACTCCATCCACCTGACAGGTGTGGCATTTCAAGGAGCTGATTAATTAAACAGCATGGTCATTACACAGGTGCACCTTGTGCTGGGGACAATAAAAGGCCAAATCTAAAATGTACAGTTTTGTCCCACAACACAACGCCACAGATGTCTCAAGTTGAGGGAGCGTGCAACTGGCATGCTGACAGCAGGAATGTCCACCAGAGCTGAATGGTCATTTCTCTACCATAAGCTGCCTCCAACGTTGTTTTAGTGAATTTGGCAGTACCTTCCAACCAGCCTCACAAAAGCAGTCCATGTGTAACCACCTCAGCCCAGGACCTCCACATCCGGCTTCTTCACCTGCTGGATCATCTGAGACCAGCCACCCCGACAGCAAATTAAACTGTGGGAATGTACAATCAAAGAATTTCTGCACAAACCGTTAAAAACTTTCTCAGGGAAGCTCATCTGAGTGATCGTCGTCCTCACCAGGGTCTTGACCTGACTGCAGTTCGGCATCGTAACCGACTTCAGTGGGCAAATGCTCACCTTCGATGGCCACTGGCACGCTGGAAAAGAGTGCTCTTCACGGATGAATCCCGAGTTTCAACTGCACCGGGCAGATGGCAGACAGTGTGTATGGCGTTGTGYGGGCGAGCGGTTTGTTAATGTCAACATTATGAACAGAGTCACCCATGGTGGCGGTGTGGTCATGGTATGGGCAGGCATAAGCTAAGGACAACGAACACAATTGCATTTTATCGATGGAAATTTGAATGCACAGAGAAACCGTGATGATATCCATTGTCTTGTTTCAGCATGATATGCACGGCCTCATGTCGCAAGGATCTGAACACAATTCCTGGAAGCTGAACATTTCCTAGTTCTTCCATGGCCTGCACACTCAGCAGACATGTCACCCACTGAGCATGCTTGGGGTGCTCTGGATCAACGTGTACGACAGCGTGTTCCAGTTCCCGCCAATATCCAGCAACTTCGCACAGCCATTGAAGAGGACTGGGAAGGAGATGTGTCGTGCTGCATGAGGAAATGGTAGTCACAACAGATACTGAGTGGTTTTCTGATCCACTCCCCTATCTTTTTCTTGAAAAGTATCTGTGACCAACAGATGCATATCTCTATTTCCAGTCATGTGAAATCCATAGATTAGGCCCTGTGGAATTTATTACAATTGATTGATGTCATTATATGAACTGTAACCCAGTAAAATCTTTTGAAGTTGTTCCATGTTTAATTTTTTTTATTTCCCCTTTATTTAACCAGGTAGGCCAGTTGAGAACAAGTTCTCATTTACAACTGCGACCTGGCCAAGATAAAGCAAAGCAGTGCGACACAAACAACAACACAGAGTTACACATGGGATAAACAAACGTACAGTCAATAACACAATAGAAAAGTCTATATAAGGTGTGTGCAAATGAGGTAGGATTAGGGAGGTAAGGCAATAAATAGGTCGTAGCGGCGAAGTAACTACAATTTAGCATTACCACTGGAGTGATAGATGTGCAGAAGATGAATGTGCAAGTAGAGATACTGGGGTGCAAAGGGAAAAAAATTATATAACAATATGGGGATGAGGTAGTTGGATGTGCTATTTACAGATGGGCTATGTACAGGCTCAATGATCTGTAAGCTGCTCTTATAGCTGATGCTTAAAGTTAGTGAGGGAGATATAATTCTCCAGCTTCAGTGATTTTTTCAATTCATTCCAGTCATTGGCAGCAGAGAACTGGAAGGACAGGCGGCCAAAGGACGAAATGGCTTTGGGGATGACCAGTGAAAAATACCTGCTGGAGCGTGTGCTACGGGTGGGTGCTGATATGGTAAACAGTAAGCTGAGATAAGGCAGGGTTTTACCTAGCAAAGGCTTATAGATGACCTGGAGCCAGTGGGTTTGGCGACGAATATGAAGCGAGGGCCAGCCAACGAGAGCATGCAGGTCGCAGTGGTTGGTAGTATATGGGGCTTTGGTGACAAAACGGATGGCACTGTGATAGACTGCATTCAATTTGCTGAGTAGAGTGTTGGAGGCTATTTTGTAAATGACATTGCTGAAGTCAAGGATAGGTAGGAGTCAGTTTTACGAGGGTATGTTTGGCAGCATGAGTGAAGGAKGCTTTGTTGCGAAATAGGAAGCCGATTCTAGATTTAATTTTGGATTGGAGATGCTTAATGTGAGTCTGGAAGGAGAGTTTACAGTCTAACCAGACACCTAGGTATTTGTAGTTGTCCACATATTCTAAGTCAGAACCGTCCAGAGTAGTGATGCTGGACGGGCGGGCAGGTGCGGGCAGCGATCGGTTGAAGAGCATGCGTTTAGTTTTACTTACATTTAAGAGCAGTTGGAGGCCACGGAAGGAGAGTTGTATGGCATTGAAGCTCATCTGGATGTTAGTTAACACAGTCTCCAAAGAAGGGCCAGAAGTACACAGAATGGTGTCGTCTGCGTAGAGGTGTATCAGAGAGTCACCAGCAGCAAGATCGACATCATTGATGTATACAGAGAAAAGCGTCGGCCCGAGGATTGAACCCTATGGCACCCCCATAGAGACTGCCAGAGGTCCTGACAACAGGTCCTCCGATTTGACACACTGAACTCTGTCTGAGAAGTAGTTGGTGAACCAGGCGAGGCAGTCATTTGAGAAACCAAGGCTGTTGAGTCTGCCGATAAGAATGTGGTGATTGACAGAGTCGAAAGCCTTGGCCAGGTCGATGAATACAGCTGCACAGTATTGTCTTTTATCGATGGCGGTTATGATTTCATTTAGGACCGTGAGCGTGGCTGAGGTGCACCCATGACAAGCTCGGAAACCAGATTGCATAGCGGAGAAGGTACGGTGGGATTCRAAATGGTCGATGATCTGTTTGTTAACTTGGCTTTCGAAGACCTTAGAAAGGCAGGGTAGGATAGATATAGGTCTGTAACAGTTTGGGTCTAGAGTGTCTCCCCCTTTGAAGAGGGGGATGACTGCGGCAGCGTTCCAATCTTTGGGGATCTCAGACGATACGAAAGAGAGGTTGAACAGGCTAGTAATAGGGGTTGCAACAATTGCGGCAGATAAGTTTAGAAAGAGACCGTCCAGATTGTTTAGCCCAACTGATTTGTAGGGGTCCAGTTTTTGCAGCTCTTTCAGAACATCAGCTATCTGGATTTGCGTGAAGGAGAAATGGGGGAGGCTTGGGCAAGTCGCTGTGGGGGGTGCAGAGCTGTTGACCGGGGTAGGGGTAGACAGGTGGAAAGCATGGCCATCCGTAGAAAAATGCTTATTGTGGATTTATCAGTGGTGACAGTGTTTCCTAGCCTCAGTGCAGTGGGCAGCTGGGAGGAGCTACTCTTATTCTCCATGGACTTTACAGTGTCCCAGAACTTGTTGCGTTTCTATTAAGTGTTCAGTGTATGTATGAGTGTGTTGGTAGAGTCCAGTGTGCGTGCATAGAGAGTTCGTTTGAAAAAAGGGTCAATGCAGGAAGTCCGTTTAGCCATTTGATGAGCTATTCAGCGGTCTTGTTCAGCAGTCTTATGGCTTGGGGGTAGAAGCTGTTCAAGGTCCTGTTGGTTCCAGCCTTCCTGTTTCTCCTAGTGGGACTCAATAGATCCAAACCAGCACACACGTTGTAGGGCTTGTCTAAGTGAGTTCAACAAATCCACGTCCAGTGTGACAACGTGATGAATTTAATATCACTAAGTGAAAATAAAGCTACACTTAGTTGTTTAACACTTTGGCCTAGTGCACTCCACCAGGCACCAGCAAGGCACAACATTGTTGGCAGTGATAGTGGAATGATGTCTTTCTCATTGAATACCTATGAAGTCCTCTAAATATCCAATAATGATAGATTCCACACGTATTAAAAACAGGATTAACCGACCGCTAATCCATCACGGAATGGCTGGAAGGCCCTGAAACGCTTTCAAAACCTCCCTGTCTCCCTCCCTCCTACCCTTCACAGTCCCCAGTCATTCCTCTGTTTTTTTTACCCACTCTGTGTGTTTCCTTCCACCTCTCCCTCTATCCATCCCACCATTACTCCATCCCTCCATCCCCCGTTTACAGACCCCCACCACTGTAAGAGTAATCAGCTCCTCCCTCTGAGACACCTGCTCTTACCTTTAAAAATACACTCTCTCTTCTTCTCATCTCTTTCTGCTCCTCCTCCTCTTCCTCCTCCTCCTCCTCCTCCTCCTCTTCCTCCCTCTGAGACAACTGCTCTTACCTTTAAAAATACACTCTCTCTTCTTCTCACCTCTTTCTGCTCCTCCTCCTCCTCCTTCTCCTCTTCCTCCTCCTCCTCCTCTTCCTCCCTCCCTCTGCTGCTCTCCCTCTGTATTGCAGTCTCGTTGGCCAATATCATTGCTACTGATATCACACGTTTCACTCCTGTCCCTAACCAATCTGTCCAGATGGGGACTCGGTTTCAGAGGCCATTTATTTGTATGTCCTAAATGTTTTCCAACTACTCTGGTTCTCAGCTGATATAGTGGGAAGTTGTGACATGGTAATGCTGCCTTGAACCCATTCCTGAACCCTGGCTACCTGCTCTGTCCAGGTTTATAGATTTCCAAGGATGGTACACTTTTCTATCAAAGACTGTTTCATCTTCAGCTATGTGTCAGTCTTTATCCTCCCCATGCTGTATCACAGACACACCTGGATTACTACTGCAGATGAGAGCTAATCTGCAGTGCTGTTTGTGTCCCTCCTCTCCAGCTGCATCTTTACTCCTTTCTCTTCATCTCCTCCATCCTCCCTTAAATACACCGGCACTCTTCATCTCCTCCATCCTCCCTTAAATACACCAACACTCTTCATCTCCTCCATCCTCCCTTAAACACACCGACACTCTTCATCTCCTCCATCCTCCCTTAAATACACCGACACTCTTCATCTCCTCCATCCTCCCTTAAA
>NW_019942600.1:79730-92873 GCF_002910315.2 Salvelinus sp. IW2-2015 | reverse complement strand
GACACAACAGTTGGTAGACCTGATTCACCGACAAACGAGGACAGCCTATAGGGAGAGAGGTTCAGAGACACTGGCCGGGTTGTGCCAGAATATTAACCTATCTCTCAACGTAACCAAGACCAAGGAGATGATTGTGGACTACAGGAAAGAGAGCATCGAGCACGTCCCCATTCTCATCGACGGGGCTGTAGTTGGAGCAGGTTGAGAGCTTCAAATTCCTTGGTGTCCACATCAACAACATACTAGAATGGTCCAAACACACCAAGAACAGTCATGAAGAGGGCACGACAAAGCCTTTTCCCCCTCAGAAACTTAAAACATTTGACATGGGTCCTGAGATCCTCAAAAGGTTCTACAGCTGCCAACATCGAGAGCATCCTGACCGGTTGCATCACTGCCTGGTACGGCAATTGTCGGCCTCCGACCGCAAGGCACTTCAGATGGTAGTGCGTATTGCCCAGTATAACTCACTGGGGGCAAAGCTGCCTGCCATCCAGGACCTCTACACCAGGCGGTGTCAGAGGAAGGGGCCTGAAAATTGTCAAAGCCCAGCCCCCCAGCATAGACTGTTCTCTCTTACTACCGCATTGCAAGCGGTACGGAGTGCCAAGTCAGGACAAAAAGGCTTCTCAACAGTTTTGTCCAACAAGCCATAAGACTCTGAACAGATAACCAATGGTTAACCGGACTATTCATATGTGTGCCCCCCCCAACACCTCTTTTACGTGCTGCCGTACTCTCTTGTTTATCTTATATGCCATAGTCACTTAAGTATACATTCATATACATACTACCTCAATTGGCGCCAGACCAACCAGTGCTCCCCGCAATTGGTAACCGGGGCTATATGCATTGTGTACCACCCCGCCAACCCCTCTTTTTACGCCTACTGCTACTCTTGTTCATTCATATTGCATAGTCACTTTAACCATACCCACATGTACATACTCCTCAATAAGCCTGACTACGGTGTCGTGTATATAGCCTTGCTACTCTTATTTTCAAAGTCTTTTACTGTTTTTTTTTCTTTACTTACCTCCACACACACACACACACACACACATATAAAAAAAAATCTCCGCACTATTGGTTAGATCCTGTTAAGTAAGATTTCACTGTAAGTTCTACACTTTGATTGATTTAGATTTGGGTGAGACGGGGCATCAGACAAGAAGCCCTCTATCGGGCAGTTATATACACTAGCCATTGAGCCATTTTTGGGCCTGCTACGCAGGAGACTGCAGGGAGTGTGCTGGACAGGCATGGGTGTGTTGACAGGAATAACAGTGTCAGGATATTGCAGATTAAGTTTCCTGTGATGTTCAGGGAATGGTCAGGATATGCAGGCAGTAGAGACTAGTCTGAAGGTGTACAAAGGAGTTTCGTAAGCTAAGGCATGGGGGAATAGGGCCCCTCCTCTGCTCCCAGTGGTGTTTCAGTGGGGTTGTGAAGGGCCTTAACATTTTGGTTGTGTTACCTAGGCTCGCGAGAGGTGGGTCAGCAAGAACTGGGAGGGCTGTCACAGGCAGTGGTGCTCAAAACTTGTCCAGTATGGAGGTGGCTCTCTGTCCCAAGTGTCACATGGATATAGGGTGCTGATAATCAACAACCTGTGGCATCTTCCTTTGGCATAAACTGGCTGTCCTCAACCCCCCCTGCCGGTCTGCTTGCAGACTTGCAATGCATCTGGTGGACTTTTTCTGGTCTGGCCACCACTGGCTGAGGGCAGCAGTGTTGTTACATAACCGTCTACGAAGGGAGGACTGGGCATGGTGGAACTGGAGAGCAGGTGGCTGTATGGTGGGTGTTTAGATGGGCAGCGGCTCTTACCAAACCCCCAGTACCAAAGAGGTCAGTGGACTTCCAGTGGAGGTTCTACACTAACAGCTGGTTGGCACGGTCTGTACCGTGAATCGGGCAGGGGTGTCCTTTCTGTGTTATGAGAGAAACAGATGATTATGTGTTTTCTGTGTGCGGCAGGATTAATGCCATTAATGTTCTCTGTTGGAATGTCTGTGTGAGAGGTTAGGGGTGGTTTTTACTGTGGGATGTTTGTAATGGGGTACAGGTATTCAAATGTGTTTTGTTTGAATTTTTTGTTTGATCAGGAAAGTTGGCTATTTGGCGTGTGTTGTGTGGGGTGTTGTTTTGTATCGTGGGGTAGAGGGCAAGGTGAGTATGGTACATGTATGCAGTACAGATATATTTTTAAAGGGGGGTTGTGAGGTTTTAATGAAATGAGAATGTTTCAAAAGTAGAAGAAGTATTCTCTCTCCTCTCTCTCTCTCTCTTCTCTCTTCTCTCTCTCTCTCTCTCTCTCTTCTCTCTCTCTCTCTCTCTCTCCTTCTCTCTCTCTCTCTCTCTCTCTCTTCTCTCTCTCTCTCTCTCTCTCTCTCTCTCTCTCTCTCTTGTTCACATACATGTGTGCTGTCTCCTTCCATGTCTTTGTCTTCTGCAATATATTTATACAATATTAAAACTGATTCATTTCATGTTTTCACAGTGATCATGTAAGACTGAAAGTTCAATGTCTATACTTTTTAATAAAAACAGATAATCATGTTAACTTTATTATGTTAGTGTAAACAAAAAGGACTAGAGTGTGAAGGGTTTTAAATAGCTTACAGTCTTACAACATAACTGGTGGGGCTACAGTCTATAAAGTATACTCATGGTGGTGACTACCAGTCTATACAGTATAGTGTGTGGTGCTACAGTCATATACAGGACCTGTGGTGCTACTAACACTCTGTTGGTGCTACAGTCTACTTTACAGTATACCTGGTGGGTGCTAACAGTCTATACAGCGTATACCTGGTGTGCTACAGTCTATACAGTATACCTGGTGTGCTTACAGTCTATACAGTATACCTGGTGGTCGTACAGTCTATACAGTAATACTGGTGGTGCTACAGTCTTAGCAGTATACTGGTGTGGCTACAGTCTATCATATACCTGTGCGTCGCTACAGTCTATCTTTACCTGTTGGTGCTACAGTCTATACAGTATACCTGGTGCGTGCTTACAGTCTATACAGTTATACCTGGTATGTGCTGACATCTATATGGCTACAGTATTATATACCTGGTGGTGGACAGTTATAAGTATACCTGGTGGTGCTACAAGTCATATACAGTATACCTGGTGCGCGCGCGGGGGCTGCTACAGTCTATACAGTTATACCTGGTGGTGCTACAGCTCTTACTGGTTTAGCACAGTATACCGTTGGTGCTAAGCTGTAGTTACTGCGTGTTACAGTCTATACAGTATACTGGTGGTGTTACAGTCTATTACAGTATACCTGGTGGTGCTACAGTCATACAGTACACTGGGTTGTCTACAGTCTATACAGTATACCTGGTGGTTGCTACAGTCTATACAGGTATACCTGGTGGTGCTACAGTCTGATGACAGTCTACCTGTGGTGCTACAGTCTATTACAGTATAACCTGGTGGTGCCTACAGTCTTATACAGTCTACCTGTGGTTGTGCAGTCTAAGTCTGTGTTGCTACAGTTCTATACAATATACCTGGTGGGCTTCGCTATACCAGACGGTGTCAGCTAGACAGTATACCTGGTGTGGATCTACAGTGCTATACAGTTCTACCTGGTGGTGCTACAGTCTATACGTATGACCTGGTGGTGCCTACAGTACTATATACAGTATACCTGGTGGCTACAGTCTATACAGCTATACCTGGTGGTGCTACAGTCTGAGTGAAATTGTGATTCATCTCCGTCTTTTTTACTGGTACTTTAAACTCTGCAGGGCGTGTCCACTCTTTTCCTGGCAACAAGGTGGATGTATTTTTAAACTTAACATATGGCTTAGATAAAGCTCTAGCATTTAAGTGTACAAATGTGAGGAGAAATAGAAACCGCACACTGCGCTCTTTGATTAGTGTTACAAATGTAAAGTCTCTCTGTTTCCAATGGTGTTTGTTGTTGGGGGGTTACAGATTTCCCCCTCTCTCCTGCCCGTCCTCCCCTCCCCGCCTACCTACTCCCCGATCAGCCTACCCAAACATCCCTCCACTCCCCCATCCCTATCTGCCACACTGCATCAATCCACATTACCGCCCATCATAGTCCTCCCTGGGATGGGTGCTGGAATGTCAACAGCAGGGAACGGAAGGGGGAGTGTAGGTGTTGGTTTAAGGGAGGATATTAGGAGAGAAGAGTGTTGGTGCTATTTAAGGAGGATGCTGAGGAGATGAAGAGTGTCGTGTGTATTTAAGGGGAGGCTGGAGGAGATGAGAGTGTTGGTGTATTTAAGGGAGGATGGAGGAGGAAGGAAGGTGTTGTTGGTGTATTTAAGGGAGGATGAAGGAGGAGAGGAAGAGTGGTTGGTGTATTTTAAGGAGGATGGAGAGACTCGAAGAGTGTCGTGTGGAGAGAGATACTTCTTTACTTTTGAAACATTCTCATTTCATTAAAACCTCACACCCCCCCTTTAAAAATATATTCTGTACTGCATACATGTACCATACTCACCTTGCCCTCTACCCCACGATACAAAACAACACCACACAACACACGCCAAATAGCCAACTTTCCTGATCAAACAAAAAATTCAACAAAACACATTTGAATACCTGTACCCCATTACAAACATCCCAACAGTAAAAACCACCCCTAACCTCTCACACAGACATTCCAACAGAGACATTAATGGCATTAATCTGCCGCACACAGAAAACACATGAATCACTGTTTCTCTCATAACACAGAAAGGACACCCCCTGCCCGATTCACGGTACAACCCGTGCCAACCAGCTGTTAGTGTAGAACCCTCCACTGGAAGTCCACTGACCTCTTTGGTACTGGGGGTTTGTAGAGCCGCTGCCATCTAAAACCCACCATACAGCCACCCTGCTCTCCAGTTCCACCATGCCCAGTCCTCCTTCGTAGACGGTTATGTACAACACTGCTGCCCTCAGCCAGTGGTGGCCAGACCAGAAAAAGTCCACCAGATTGCATTGCAAGTCTGCAAGCAGACCGGCAGGGGGGGTTGAGGACAGCCAGTTTATGCCAAAGGGAAGATGCCACCAGGTTGTTGATTATCAGCACCCTCCCTCTATATGACACTTGGGACAGGAGCCACCTCCATCTGGACAGTTTTGACACCACTGCCTGTGACAGCCCCTCCCAGTTCTTGCTGACCCACCTCTCCGAGCCTAGGTACACAACCCAAAATGTTAAGCCCTTCACAACCCCACTGAAACACCACTGGGAGCAGAGGAGGGGCCCTATTCCCCCATGCCTTAGCTTACGAAACTCCTTTGTACACCTTCAGACTAGTCTCTACTGCCTGCATATCCTGACCATCCCTGAACATCACAGAAACTTAATCTGCATATTCTGACACTGTTATTCCTGTCAACACACCCATGCCTGTCCAGCACACTCCCTGCAGTCTCCTGCGTAGCAGGCCCAAAAATGGCTCAATGGCTAGTGTATATAACTGCCCCGATAGAGGGCTTCCTTGTCTGATGCCCCGTCTCACCCAAATCAAATCAAATCAAAGTGTAGACCTTACAGTGAAATGCTTACTTACAGGATCTAACCAATAGTGCGGAGATTTTTTTTTATATGTGTGTGTGTGTGTGTGTGTGTGGAGGTAAGTAAAGAAATAAAACAACAGTAAAAAGACATTTGAAAATAAGAGTAGCAAGGCTATATACAGACACCGGTTAGTCAGGCTTATTGAGGTAGTATGTACATGTGGGTATGGTTAAAGTGACTATGCATATATGATGAACAGAGAGTAGCAGTAGCGTAAAAAGAGGGGTTGGCGGGTGGTGGTACACAATGCAGATAGCCCGGTTAGCCAATGTGCGGGAGCACTGGTTGGTCGGGCCAATTGAGGTAGTATGTATATGAATGTATACTTAAAGTGACTATGCATATAAGATAAACAGAGAGTAGCAGCAGCGTAAAAGAGGTGTTGGGGGGGCACACAATGCAAATAGTCCGGTTAACCATTGGTTATCTGTTCAGGAGTCTTATGGCTTGTTGGTAAAAACTGTTGAGAAGCCTTTTTGTCCTCGACTTGGCACTCCGGTACCGCTTGCCATGCGGTAGTAGAGAGAACAGTCTATGACTGGGGTGGCTGGGGTCTTTGACAATTTTYAGGGCCTTCCTCTGACACCGCCTGGTGTAGAGGTCCTGGATGGCAGGCAGCTTWGCCCCAGTGATGTACTGGGCCGTACGCACTACCCTCTGWAGTGCCTTGCGGTCGGAGGCCGAGCAATTGCCRTACCAGGCAGTGATGCAACCRGTCAGGATGCTCTCGATGTTGCAGCTGTAGAACCTTTTGAGGATCTCAGGACCCATGYCAAATCTTTTTAGTTTCCTGAGGGGGAATAGGCTTGTTGCTACCTAACCTCACCACCTGGGGGCGGCCCGTCAGGAAGTCCAGGATCCAGTTGCAGAGGGAGGTGTTTAGTCCCAGGTTCCTTAGCTTAGTGATGAGCTTTGAGGGTACTATGGTGTTGAACGCTGAGCTGTAGTCAATGAATAGCATTCTCACATAGGTGTTCCTTTTGTCCAGGTGGGAAAGGGCAGTGTGGAGTGCAATAGAGATTGCATCATCTGTGGATCTGTTTGGGTGGTATGCAAATTGGAGTGGGTCTAGGGTTCTTGGGATAATGGTGTTGATGTGAGCCATTACCAGCCTTTCAAAGCACTTCATGGCTACGGACGTGAGTGCCACGGGTCTGTAGTCATTTAGTCAGGTTGCCTTTGTGTTCTTGGGCACAGGGACTATGGTGGTCTGCTTGAGGCATGTTGGTATTACAGACTCAATCAGGGACATGTTGAAAATCACTAAATGGCGCCGGAGGAGATGGCCGCCGTTTTACGGTCTCCTAACCAATTGTGCTATTATGTGTTTKTTTTTTTTGCGATATTTGTAAATTATTTTGTACATAATGTTTCTGCAACCGTATCTTACGGCAGAAAAGAGCTTCCAGATATCAGGACAGCGATCACTCAGCTCGGATTAGACAAAGATTTTTTCAACAACAACAACAACATCAACAGCAAGCAGGACTCACGCGATTCTTCAAACACCCCACAGGGCAGACATCCCAATTTTTCGCAAAAAGAAGCGACGCAGAGGAAGAAGAGCCGGATAACTCGTCCGGACCCGCAGAAGGCAACTAGGAAAGCTGCTGTTACCGTCAATAGCCATTTTTCCAGCCAAAGAGAGGAGTAACAAAAAGCAGAAATAGAGATAAAATGAAACACTAACCTTTGATGATCTTCAACAGATGACACTCATAGGACTTCATGTTACACAATACATGTATGTTTTGTTCGGTAAAGTTCATATTTATATCCAAAAATCTATTAGGCGGGACACTACTGTCTCACTTGGCCAAAAGCCAGAGAAAATGCAGAGCGCCATATTCAAATAAATTACAAAAAATATCAAACTTTCATTAAATCACACATGAAAGATACCAAATTAAAGCTACACTGGTTGTGAATCCAGCCAACATGTCAGAATTCAAATAGGCTTTTCGGCGAAAGCAAACGATGCTATTATCTGAGTTAGCACCATTGTAAACAAAGAGAGATAAGCATATTTCAACTCTGCAGGCGCGACACAAAACGCAGAAATTAAAATATAATTCATGCCTTACCTTTGACGAGCTTCTGTTGTTGGCACTCCAATATGTCCCATAAACATTACAAATGGTCCTTTTGTTCGATTAATTCCGTCGATATATATCCAAAATGTCCATTTATTTGGCGCGTTTGATCCAGAAAAACACCGGTTCCAACTCGTGAAACATGACTACAAAATATCTCAAAAGTTACCTGTAAACTTTGCCAAAACATTTCAAACTACTTTTTTAATACAACTTTAGGTATTTTTTAACGTCAATAATCGATAAAATTGAAGACGGGATGATCTGTGTTCAATACAGGATTAAAACAATCTGTAGCATGCTTTCTGGTCACGCGTCTATATCTAACAGTACACAACAAGTGACACTGATTCAAAATGGCCGTACTTCTTCATTACACAAAGGAAAAACCCTCAACTAATTTCTAAAGACTGTTGACATCCAGTGGAAGCGGTAGGAACTGCAAGAAGGTCAATTAGAAATCTGTATTCCCAATGAAACTGTATTGAAAAGAGAGTGACCTCAAAAAAATAAATCTGAATGATTTGTCCTCGGGGTTTCGCCTGCTAAATAAGTTCTGTTATACTTATAGACATGATTCAAACMGTTTTAGAAACCTCAGAGTGTTTTCTATCCAAATATACTAACAATATTCATATCTTATCTTCTGGGGATGAGTAGCTGGCAGTTGAATTTGGGTATGCTTTTCATCTAAACGTGAAAATGCTGCCCCCTATCCTAGAGAAGTTAAATCAGTTCTACCAAATCTCTATCAACATGTTAAATGTGCCACCAGAGGGAAAAATATTCTAGATCACCTGTACTCCACACACAGAGATGCGTACAGAGCTCTCCCTCGCCCTCCATTTGGTAAATCCGACCACAACTCTATCCACCTGATTCCTGCTTATAAGCAAAAATTAAAGCAGGAAGCACCAGTGACTCGGTCTATAAAAAAATGGTCAGATGAAGCAGATGCTAAACTACAGGACTGTTTTGCTATCGTAGACTGGAACATGTTCCAGGATTCTTCCGATGACATTGAGGAGTACACCACATCTGTCACTGGCTTTATCAATAAGTGCATTGAGGACGTCGTCCCCACAGTGACTGTACGTACATACCCCAACCAGAAGCCATGGATTACAGGCAACATTCGCACTGAGCCAAAGGGTAGAGCTKCCGCTTTTAAGGTGCAGGACTCTAACCCGGAAGCGACGAACCATCAAACAGGCAAAGCGTCAATACAGGGCTAAGATTGAATCATACTACACCAGCTCCGACGCTCGTCGGATGTGACAGGGCTTGCAAACTATTACAGACTACAAAGGGAAGCACAGCCGCGAGCTGCCCAGTGACACGAGCCTACCAGACGAACTAAATCACTTCTATGCTCGCTTCGAGGCAAGCAACACTGAGGCATGCATGAGAGCATCAGCTGTTCCGGATGCCTGTGTGATCACGCTCTCCGTAACCGACGTGAGTAAGACCTTTAAACAGGTCAACGTTCACAAGGCTGCAGGGCCAGATGGATTACCAGGACGTGTGCTCCGGGCATGTGCTGACCAACTGGCAGGTGTCTTCACTGACATTTTCAACAAGTCCCTGATTGGCCTACTGAGCCCCCCTCCCACCTTGACCATACATGACGCCCCAGTATACAACATCAAACTTTTCCAAAACCCCAAAACAGACATCACATTAAACAGATACTCATTTTCTACTCTACCAAAAGCCTTCTCTTGGTCTAAAGAGACCAGTCCAAAGTTCACATTAGAAGCTCTCGACAAGTCCAACATGTCCCCTATTAAGAGCAAGTTGTCCGTGATTGAGCGTCCCGGTAAACAATATGTTTGGTCCCTGTGTAATATAGAGTCCAGATGGGACTTCATTCTGTTAGCGAGGACCTTGGCAAATATATTGTAGTCCGGACAGAGCAATGCCACAGGCCTTCAGTTCTTAAGCTCACACAAGTCCCCTTTTTTGGGCAGGAGAGTCAAAGCTGCCCGACGGCAGCTCATTGGCAACTCACCAACCCCAACGCATTCACGCAAGCAAGCAACACACAAAAAAAGTCCAGTCCAATTATTCCCCAGAATCTTTTATAAAACTCCACTAGGAGTCCATAAACCCCCGGTGTACGGCATCTGCAAGTTCATGGGACAACAGAGGAATGTCAATTTCATCTCTCTGTGCCAGAGAGAGCTTAGGGAGTTCTGCGAACAAGACCTGAGCACACATAGGATCACACAGATCTGCCCTGTATAACTCAGTGTAAAACTCCACAGTTCGCTCCCGCATCTCCCCCACCACAGAGGTCACCCGCCCATCAGACAGCCAAAGACATTGCATACCCTTGACTTCACCGCTCTGTCTTTCCAAAGCAAAGAAGAAGGAGCTGGGAGCATCCATCTCCTTGAGCATAGAGAACCTAGCTCTTACAAGTGCTCCCTTTGCTTTAACCTGGAAAAAACTGCCCAGGTCCCTACGTAATTCAGCTAAATTAGCCTGGAGCCCTACATTGCCTTGCCTCACCATCTCTACCTCCATCTCACTAATACTACACTCTAGTTCCCCCAATACTCTCTTAGCCTCTGAGGATGAGAGAGCTGTATACTATTGACAGAAAAGTCGAACTTTCCCCAGATCCCACCACTGACTCAAAGACTCATACTACTCAATTTGCTGCCACCACCTTTTCCAGAAAATCTGGAAACATGAGCAAAAAGCAGCGTCCTGTAAAAGCTTTACATTAATCTTCCAATAGGATGCATGCCGAGGCCCTGGTGAAATTGACAGCCGAGCCATGGTTATGTGGTGATCTGAAAACCCCACCGGGAGAATGGTAGCGCCCAACCTATTGCTCTGATTCCTGGACATGTAAAACCCTACTGGGAGAATGGTAGCGCCCAGCAGCCTATTGCTCTGATTCCTGGACATGTAAAACCCCACTGGGAGAATGGTAGCGCCCAACCTATTGCTCTGATTCCTGGACATGTAAAACCCCACTGGGAGAATGGTAGCGCCCAAGCCTATTGCTCTGATTACCTGGACATGTAAACCCCAACTGGAGAATGGTCAGCCTATTGCTCTGATTCCTGGACATGTAAAACCCCACTGGGAGAATGGTAGCACCCAGCAGCCTACTGCTCTGATTCCTGGACATGTAAAACGATCAAGTTGGGCTGCACTCACCCCAGCCCCAAAAACCTTCACCCATGTATACTGTCTGGTGTTTGGATGTTTAGTTCTCCAAACATCCACTAGGTCAAACTGATTAATGATGTCCCTTAACACTCCCACTGACCCTGAATGAGGCTTTTCCCCCATTTCTGTCTTTCGTAAAATCCATTGTACAGTTCCAGTCCCCGCCGACCACCAGCGTCTCCTCAGGCGCTACCTGTGAGAGTTCCTGTCTAAGACACCCAAATAGAACCCCCCATCTCTCTCCCTGTGTTAGGCTCATACATATTTATAAAGACAAAACCCATGTTGTAAATTTCTGCTTTTACAACAAGCAGCCTCCCCCTACACACCTCCTTTGAGGAACACATTTTACAGACAGACACGGTACGAAAAGGACTGCCACCCCTGCACTAAAATTTGTCCCATGGCTCAACTCACTTCCATCCTTTCCATCTGAGCCCCCAATCGACTTCATTCACCACATCACTGTGTCTCTTGCAGAAACAACACCTGTACTTGTTTTGGTTTTACATATTCCCCCAACAGACTCCTCTTTCCCGCATCTCTGATTTCATTTATATTAAGCGAGCCTACCCAAAGAGTCTCCATAAGAAGTGGGAGAAAAGCCAGCAGAGAAATAGACAATTAGCAAAGCTCAAAAAGCCACAGTTTCAGAAAGAAACTATACATCTAAACAGCATCTGAAGGTAGACCTTACGCACTGTTGTGACCCACATCCTCAACCTAAACTGTTTCCTGGGTGAGAGAACACYATTCCCCTCATTTTTCATATTATGTTGTACTGATCTTACAAACTTTCTCGGATCAGAAAGAAATGCCTCAAGATTAACTTTTTTCCCCTTGGTCTCGTTCGGGAACCTTGTCAGTTTCCTCACCGTGGACTTTGACCCCTCTGCTTGACTGGCTGTCAGCTCTGGACCCATTGCAGAGGAGTCTGAAAAAGGGCCTCCTCATCATCCTCTTCCTCAGACTCACCTTCTTCCTCCTCATCTCCATCTCCCATCCTGACCASCTGCCCTTCCTCTCTGGTCATGGCCTCCCCCCAGCACCAGGCAGGTTCCTTGGTGCCTTTGACCACACCAGCCTCTCCACTCCCAACTCCTTTCTTCTCCCCCATTTTCTTTTTCCTCTTGACACCCTCCTGCTCCCCCCTAGTCTCCTACACTTCCCCACTATACTCTCCTCATCCACTAGCATAACCTGACTAGACCCAGCCTCATCTACACCACCCTCCATAGCATGACTAGACCCAGCCTAGGAGGAACGCCGTTACAGAACCACCCACCACAACAACCAAGCAGCGTAAGTTCGCGCAGCGGCCGAGTAATCAGGACTCGTGGACTTGGAGGACGTATTAAAACGGAAAGGGTTGCTACACATGGGAGGAGATCCGGGCTGGAAGGGATCGGCTAGCAAGGAAGCCCGAGAAGAAACCCCAAAAATTTATTGGGGGGGGCTAAGAGGTAGTGGGCCAAGTGCAGGTAGGAGACCTGCGCCCACTTCCAGGCTAACCGTGGAGAGCGGAGTTACGGGCAGACACCGTGTACGCAGTAGAGCGCACGGTGTCTCCTGTACGTGTGCATAGCCCAGTGCGGGTTATTCCACCTCCCGCGCACTGGTAGGGCTAGATTGAGCATTGTGCCATGAGCCGGCTCTACATATCTGGCCACCAGTACGTTCTCCTTGGGCCGGCTTACATGGCACCAGCCTTACGCATGGTGTCCCCTGTTCGCCTACATAGCCCGGTGCGGGTTATCCACCTCCCCGCTCTGGTCGGGCGACGGGGAGCATTCCAACCAGGTAGGTTGGGCAGGCTCAATGCTCAAGGGAGCCAGTACGCTGCACGGTCCGGTATTTCCGGCGCTACCTCCCCGCCCCAGCCCAGTACCACCAGTGCCTACACCACGCCACAGGCTTCCAGTGCGTTTTCAGAGCCTGTTCCTCCTCCACGCACTCTCCCTATGGTGGGCGTGTCTCCAGCCCAGTGCCTCCAGTTCCGGCACCACGCACTAAGCCTCCTGTGCGTCTCCAGAGCCCTGTACGCACTGTTCTTCTCCCCGTACTCGTCTGATGTGCGTGCCCTCAGCCCGGTGCCACCAGTGCCGGTGCCCGCACCAGGCCTATAGTGCGCTTCGAGAGGTCAGTGTGCCCTGTCCCTGCTCCCCGCCCTACCCTTGAAGTGCGTGTCTCCAGTCCGGTGCCTCCAGTTCCGGCACACGCACCAGGCCTACAGTGGCGCCTCAGTCGGCTAGAGTCTGTAGTCCCTGGCCAACGCCGTCTGAGCATCCGTCTCCCCAT
>NW_019942600.1:73465-75813 GCF_002910315.2 Salvelinus sp. IW2-2015 | reverse complement strand
TTGTTTCGTTCCGGAGGCAAGTGTTTAAGTTTCTGGAATAACAATAGCAACAGTAAATGTGCATTTTAAATGAGGCATGGGAGGGGCTCTACGCAAGTTTGCCAGCACAGATCTCTACGTGTTTTTGAGTGTGGGGATTGGGCATAAGCTGTTTGCGTGCCCACATAAAGGCCGTAGAACAAGGTGAGGGTACAGCACCAGTGCGGGGAAATCTGAGGTCAACGTGCAGGGGGAATAGACCAGGGCAGCAGAGCTGGGCCTAGTCATACCAGAGATGGTTGTGTAGATGAGGCTGAGCCTTGCTCAGCTAGAGATGGTGGGGTAGCTTGAGACGGCTGTCATGTTGATGGTGATGGGTAGAAAGTCTGGTGGTGTCAGTTTGTATGGTAGGTTGTGTAGATGAAGGCTGGTCCTAGTCATTTGCTATGGATGGTGATGGAGATTAGGATTTGGTTGTCATGTTATGGGATGGGGTGATGGAGATTGAGGTTGGGTGGTGTCATGTTTATGGGTATGGTGGTGGAGATAAAAAAAAAAAATAAGGCTGGGTTCTAGTCATCTATGGATGAGTGGTGTAGGATAAGGCTGGTCTAGTCATGCTATGGATGGCGATTCGATGGGTAGCAGTAATGCATTAGGCTGCGCTAGTCATGCTAATGATGGTGGTGAGATAAGCTGGGTCTAGTGAGCTCTATGAGTGTGGAGATACTAGAGGCTTGGGTCTATCAGGTCATGATGTGTGGAGATAAGGCTGGGTCTAGTCAGGCTATGGATGGTGGTGGAGATAAGGCTGGCTAGTCATGCTATGGATGGTGTGGAGATAAGGCTGGGTCTAGTATGCTATGGATGGTGGTGGAGATAAGGCTGGGTCTGTCATGCTATGATGCAGGCGGGTGTGGTGGCTAGTTGGAGGACAGTAGACAGGGTCGGGGTGGGGAGTAGACTCTGTCTGGAGGGGATCGCGAGAAAGGCTGGGCTAAGTCATGCTAGGATTGGTGGTGGAGATTAAGGCTGGGCCTAGTCATGCTAATGAGATGGTGGTGGAGAATAAGCGGGTCTAGTCATGCTAATGGATGGTGGTGGAGAATACTCTTCATCCGAAGAGGAGGAGCAGGGATTAAACCAAAATGCAGCGTCTTGATATGACATAATTTATTATAGTAAAGACGAAAACACGAACTTCACTTGAAACTAAACAAAACAACAAACGGAGTAGACTAACCTGAACATAAGAACTTACATAACACGAAGAACTCACGAACAGGAAAATGACTACACAAAACGACGAACGAACGAAACAGTCCCGTATGGTGCAAACAAACACAGACACAGGAGAACAACCACCCACGACAAACAAAGTGAAGACACCTACCTTAATATGATTCTCAATCAGAGGAGATGAAAACCACCTGCCTCTAATTGAGAACCATATCAGGTACCCAAAACCAACATAGAAACAGAAAACATAGACTGCCCACCCAAACTCACGTCCTGACCAACTAACACATACAAAAACTAACAGAAAACAGGTCAGGAACGTGACAGATGCAGTCAGTCTCTCCTCAACTCTGAGCCAAGAGAGACTGGTATGCATAGTATTTATATAAGCCCTCGGATTACAATTAAGAGCAAAATGTGCCGTTCTGTTCTGGGCCAGCTGCAGCTTAACTAAGTCTTTCCTTTCAGCACTCAACCACACGACTGGACAATAATCAACATTAGACAAAACTAGAGCCTGCAGAACTTGCTTTTTGGAGTGTGGTTTCAAAAAAGCAGAGCATCTCTTTATTACGGCTAGACCTCTCCCCATCTTTGCAAACATTGAATCTATATGTTTAACTATGAGAGTTTACAATATAAGGTAATGCCAAGTAATTTAGTCTCCTCAACTTGTTCAACAGCCATACCATTCATTACCAGATTCAGCTGAGGTCTAGCACTAAAGGAATGATTTGTACCAAATACAATGCTCTTAGTTTTAGAGATGTTCAGGACCAGTTTATTACTGGCCAACAATTCCAAAACAGACTGCAACTCTTTGTTAAGGGTTTCAGTGACTTCATTAGCTGTGGTTTCTGATGCATATATGGTTGAATCATCAGCACACATGGACATGGTCATTGGTAAAAATAGAAGAGTAGAGGGCCTAGAGAGCTGCCCTGCGGTACACCACACTTTACATGTTTGACATTGGAGACACTTCCATTAAAGAAAACCCTTTGAGTTCTATTAGATAGATAGCTCTGAATCCACAATATCAAATCAAATCAAATGTATTTATATGACGCATTAAAGAGTCATTTACCACCTTCACACAGATGCAGTCTACGTGCTATGAGCGTCTAAAA
>NW_019942600.1:53420-73440 GCF_002910315.2 Salvelinus sp. IW2-2015 | reverse complement strand
TAGCCTTCTTACATCGAGCGTGATATCATTCAAAGTGCTGTACAGAACCCAGCCTAAAACCCAAACAGAAGCAATGCGGTGTAGAAGCACAGTGGCTAGGAAAAAACTGCCTAGAAAAGGCCAAAACCTAGGAAGAAGGTCCTCTTCTGGCCTGTGCCGGGTGGAGATTATAACAGAAATGGCCAAGATGTTCAAATGTTCATAAATGACCAGCATGGTCAAATAATAATAATCAAGCAGTAGTTGTAGAGAGTGCAGCAAGTCAGCACCTTAGGAGTAAATGTCAGTTGGCTTTTTCAATAGCGATCATTAGAGTTTCTTATACAAAACGCTACTGCGATCATTAGAGAGTTGAAAAACAGCAGGTTGGGACAGGATAGCACGTCGGTGAACAGGTCAGGGTTTCATAGCCGCAGGCAGAACAGCTTAAACTGGAGCAGCAGCACGGCCAGGTGGACTGGGAAACAGCAAGGAATCATCATGCCAGGTAGTCCTGAGGATGGTCCTAGGGCTCAGGTCCTCCGAAGAGAGAGAAAGAAGAAGAAAAAGAGAGCGCAGAATAGAGGAGAGCAATAATTAAATTCACACAGGACACGGAGATACAGGATAAGTACTCCAGATATAAAAACTGACCCTAGCCCCAACACAACACATACTGCAAGCATAAATACTGGAGGCCTAGAAAATTTCTAAGGGTACAATTAGGGGCCCTGCGTCTTGTGACCCGTAGCGTACGTGGTAGGTATGTACGGCAGGACCAATCGGAAAGAAAGATTAGGAGCAAGCCCAGTGTAATGCTTTGTCGGTTAAGCAGTAAACCTTGAAATCCAGCCTTGACTTAACAGGAAGTCAGTGTAGGGAGGCTAGCACCGGGTAATATGATAATTTTTTTGGTTCTAGTCAGGATTTCGCAAGCCGTATTTAGCACTAACTGAATTTATTAGTGCTTTATCCGGGTAGCCGGAAAGTAGAAAGCATTGCAGTAAACAATATATACATTCAGCAGTCATTAATCAGTTGGTGTGGTGGAGTGTGTGTGTGTGTGTGTGTGTGTGTGTGTGTGTGTGTGTGTGCGTGTGCGTGTGCGTGTGCGTGTGCGTGTGGTGGCGTGTGTGTGCTGTGCTGGCGTGTGTGGTGAAGCTACGAACCCATAGGCTTGGCTCTCTCTCCCTTTCCAGGCTTCTAGAAGGAGGGTGGACAATGAGTCTGACGTAACAGATGTACGCATGTCCCGTGCGCTCTGCAGCTTTCATGGCTGTGATCAGTTCGTTCCTCTTCTGGTGCACAGCTTCAGGATAGCTTCCTTGAGGAAGATTCAAGGACAGCTACCTTGTCCTTGAACCTCAGGAACTTGACCACTGCGCTACGGGATCAAACGTAAGAAGTAGGTAGCTAACAAGAACTTTCAATATACTTTTTAACAACTCATTTTCCAAACAACAAAAACTGATCTCTTTCTCATTCCGCGTGTACAACAGGAAGTGACATTGATAGAAAGAGAGTGTGAGAGAGAGAGTGAGAGAATGTGTGTGTGAAGAGAGAGAGAGAGCTTCATGCACAGTGCACACAAAATGGAAACTGAGCTGCACTTCCTAACCTACTGCCACATGTATGACCATATTAGAGACAAATATTTCCTGCAGATGACACAAACCACAAAGAATTTGAAAACAAATCCCAATTTTGATAAACTCCCAGATCTATTGGGTGAAATACCAACAGTGTGCCCATCACAGCAGCAAGAAGAGGGAAACCAAGTGAAGACAACAACCACAACTCTAACTAGCAGACATTTCTATATTTAATTATTTTCCCATTAGCACTTGACTATTTGCACATCATTACAACACTGTATATAGACATAATATGCAATCTGAAATGTCTTTATTCTTTTGGAACTTCTGTGAGTAATGTTTACTGTTTACTGTTCATTTTTTATTGTTTATTTCACTTTGTATATTATTTATTTCACTTGCTTTGGCAATGTAAACATGTGTTTCCCATGCCATAAAGCCCTTCAATTGAAATTGAATTGAAATGACTCAAGCCAAGCAGCGAAGACTATAATCCTTCCCTGGCTTTGGGCTTGCAGCATTGATGTGGGGGGTCTCTGCCCACACTACCTAGTCAGCCTCCTTCTCTCTCTCTTCGCTCACTCTCTCTTGCGGTGCATGCTCGGAGTTATTTTGGGAGTTTTAGTGTTTGGTGTGGATTCTTGATTCTGTCCATGTTAATTTTCTATGGTGGAGAGTTAATGACCTATTTGTTTTAGTGGTATCCCCAGTTTTTTTTTTTTACAAGTTTGGGTGGAGTGGACAGAGTGAGTTTTCCTGGGGTTTTGGAAGGTGTGGTGTGTGCGATGGCTTCTCAGCCTAGCGCGGAGGAGACCATGTCGTTATTGTTTTGATTCAGGTGTATTCCTGAGAATGGAGTTGGTGGAGCGAGGTTGCTTGCGGTTGGTGAACAGGTAGGAGCTGAATTCATACATTCGCTTCCAGAATGAACAAACCTGTGGTTGTGTTCCATGAAAAGAGCAAATTTGTTTGGTAGGCTCATTGCTAGTGGAATATTTGTAAAGGGTGTGTTGGTGCCAATTTCACTTCTTTCTATCCCTTCACCCAGGGTGGTAATCCCAAATGTGCCTTGGTTTATTTGGATGATCAAATCAGAAAAGATCTGAGTCTTTTTGGTAAGTTTTGCTACCGGTTTCCGTGTACTGTCGGCAGGTTTTCAGGCAGATGCGTTAAGCACGTTGTTTCGTTCCGGAGCAAGTGTTTATGTTTCTGGAATAACAATAAGCAACAGTTAAATGGTGCATTTTAAAGTGAGGCATGGGGAAGGGGCCTCTACGCAAGGTTTGCCAGCACAGATCGTCTACGGTGTTTTTTGAGTGTGGGGATTTGGGGCATAAGCTGTTTTGCGTGCCCACATAAAGGCCGTAGACAGGTGAGGTACACGCACCAGCTGGGGAAATCGAGGTCAACGTGCAGGGGGAAATGAGACACAGGAGCAGAGGCTGGGCCTAGTCATACCAGAGATGGTTGTGTAGATGAGGCTGAGCTTGTCAGGCTAAGATGGTGGGGTAGCTTGAGGTGGGTCGTGTCATGTTATAGATGGTGGTGTAGATAAGGCTGGGTCGTGTCATGCTATGGAGGTGTGTGTAGATGAGGCTGGTCTAGTCAGGTTATGCTAGTGAATGAGAGAGTATAGTGGGAAGTGTAGGAGACTAGGGGGGAACAGGAGGGTATCAGCGAAACATAAAAAGGGGAGAAAGAAGGAGGTGGAGGAGAGATGCTGGGGTGGTCAAAGGCACCAAGGAACCTTTTGCCTGGTGCTGGGGAGAGCCTGACCAGAGAGGAAGGGCAGGTGGTCAGGATGGGAGACAGAGATGAGGAGGAGGAAAGGAGTCTGAGAGAGAGGATGATGAGGAGCCTTTTTCCCAGACTCCTCCTCAATGGGTCCAGAGCTGACAGCCAGTCAAGCAGAGGGGTCAAAGTCCACGGTGAGGAAACTGACAAGGTTCCGAATGATACCAAGGGGAAAAAAGTTAATCTTGAGGCTTTTTTTCTGATCCGAGAAAGTTTGTAAGATCAGTAAACATGCTATGAAATGAGGGGCAGTGGTGTCCTCTCACCCAGGAAACGTGTTTAGGTTGAGGAAGTGGGTCACCAGTGGTATAAGGTTTACCTCAGATGCTGTTTAGATGTATAGTTTCTTTCTGACACTGTGGCTTTTTGAGCTTTTGCTAATTGTCTCTTTCTTTGCTGCTTTCTCCCAATTCTTATGGAGACTCTTGGGTAGGCCCACTTAATATAAATGGCGCCAGAGATGCGGGAAAGAGGAGTCTGTTGGGTGAATATGTAACCCCCAAAGTACAGGTGTTGTTTCTGCAGGAGATGCATAGTGAGTGTGAATGAAGTTGATAGGGGCTCAGATGGAAAGGATGGAAGTGTGATGAGCCATGGGACAAATTTAGTGCAGGGGTGGCAGTCCTTTTCGTACCGGGTGCTGGTCTGTAAAATGCTCCTCAAAGGAGGTTGGTAGGGGTAGGCTGCTTGTTATAAAAGCAGAAATTTACAACAATGGGGTTTTGTCTTCATAAATATGTATGAGCTAACAGGGAGAGGAAGGGGGTTCTAATTTGGGTCTTAGACAGGAACTCTCACAGGTACGCCTGAGGAGACGCTGGTGGTCGACGAAAACTGGTGTCGCGGGGGACTGGAACTGTACAATGGATTTTACGAAATACGAAATGGGGGAAAGCCTCATTCAGGTAAGTGTGAGTGTAAGGGAAATCATTAATCAGTTTGACCTTAGTGGATGTTTGGAGAACTAACATCCTGACAAAGACGTATACATGGGTGAAGGCTTTTGGGGCTAGGGGATGAGTGCAGCCAACTTGATGTGTTTAGATGTCCAGGATCAGAGCAATAGGCTGTTGGGGTGCTACATTCTCCAGTGGGGTTTTCAGATCATCACATGACCATGGCTCGGCTGTCATTTCACCAGGGCCTCGGCATGCATCCTATTGGAAGTTTAATGTAAAGCTCTTACAAGATGCCGCTGTTTTGCTCATGTTTCCAGATTTTCTGGAAAGGTGGGAGCAGCATAGAGAATATCCTGAGTTCTGATCAATGATCTGGCTAAAGTTCGGCTTTTCTGTCAGTAGTATACAGCTCTCTGATGCTCAGAGGCTAGGAGAGTATTGAGGGAACTCAAAGCGTTGTATTAGTGAGATGGAGGTAGAGATGGTGGGGCAAGGCATGTGGCCTCCAGGCTAATTAGCTGAATTATGTAGGGACGTTGGGCAGTTTTTTCCAGGTTAAAGCAAAGGGAGCGCTTGTAAGAGCTAGGTTCTCTATGCTCAGGAGATGGATGCTCCAGCTCCTCCTCTTTGGTTTTGGAAAGAGAGACGGGTGACTCTGTGGTGAGGGAGGTGCGGGAGCGGGACTGTAGAGTTTTATACTGAATTGTACAGGGTAGAATGTGTGATCCTTGTGTGTCAGGTCTTGTTTGCAGAACTCCCTAAGCTCTCTCTGGCACAGAGAGATGAATGGACATTCCTCTGTGTCCCACGAACTGTTAGAGGCCGTAACACGAGTATGTCCCCCGGCCATCGAACCAGGGGTCGATTGACTCCCTGTGGAGTTGTATAAAAATTCTGGGGAATAATTAGGACTGGACTCTTTGTTTTTTGGCATGAATTGGTAGGGTATGGAAAGTTGCCGATTGAGCTGCCGTCGGGCGGCTCTGACTCTCCTGCCCAAAAAAGGGACTTGTGTGAACTTAGACTGAAGGCACTGTGGGCAATTGCTCTGTGCAGACTATAAGATATTTGCCAAGGTCCTCTCTAACAGACTGAAGTCCCATCTGGACTCTATAGTACACAGGAGACCATTCTGAAGCATTTTGTCTACATTGTTTGTCTTCAGGAAGGCAGTGAGTTGCTGCACAACAGCTTTTTCCCAAAAGTTTGAGAGGAATGGAAGATTCGATATAGGCCGAAAGTTATTTATATTTTCTGGGTCAAGGTTTGGCTTTTTCAAGAGAGGCTTTATTACTGCCACTTTTAGTGAGTTTGGTACACATCCGGTGGATAGAGAGCCGTTTATTATGTTCAACATGGGAGGGCCAAGCACAGGAAGCAGCTCTTTCAGTAGTTTAGTTGATTAATATGGCGGAGGTTGAAATGCCATAGCACCTCAGTTTTTTCTACAACAGGTTCTGGTCAATAATATCAAAGGCTACACTGAAATCTAACAGGACAGCTCCCACAATCTTCTTATTATCAATGTCTTTCAACCAATCATCAGTCATTTGTGCCAGTGCAGTACATGTTGAGTGCCCTTCTCTATAAGCATGCTGAAAGTTTGTTGTTAATTTGTTTACAGAGAAATAGCATTGTATTTGGTCAAACACAATTTTTTCCAACAGTTTGCTAAGAGCTGGCAGCAAGCTTATAGGTCTGCTGTTAGAACCAGTAAAGGCCGCTTTACCACTCTTGGATAGAGGAATTACTTTGGCTTCCCTCCAGGCCTGAGGACAAAGACTTTCCTCTAGGCTCAGATTAATAATATGACAGATAGGAGTGGCTATATAGTCAGCCACCACCCTCAGTAGCTTTCCATCTAAGTTGTCAATGCCAGGAGGTTTGTCATTATTGATCATTAACAATCATTTTTACACCTCTTCCACACTAACTTTAGCTTCTCTTTCGTAATTCGTTTTTTTATGCATGAATCTAATTGCTCACTATTTGTCATGGGCGTTTCCTGCCCAAGTTTGCCCACTTTGCCAATGAAATAATCATTAAAATAATTGGCAACATCAAATGGTTTTGTGATGAATCAGCCATCTGATTCGATGAAAGATGGAGTTGAATTTGTCTTTCTGCCCGTCATTTCATTTAAAGTACTCCAAAGTTTTTTTTCCCATCATTCTTTATATTATTGATCTTGGCTTCATAATAAAGTTTCTTCTTCTTTTTGTTGAATTTAGTCACATCATTTCTCAATTTGCAGTAAGTCAGCCAGTCAGATGTGCAGACAGACTTATAAGCCACTCCTTTTGCTCCATCTCCTTCAACCATACAGTTTTTCAATTCCTCATCAATCCATGGAGCCTTAACAGTTCTAACAGTCAGTTTCTTAACAGGTGCATGTTTATCAATAATTGGAAGAAGCAATTTCATAAATTCATCAAGTGCAGCATCTGGATGCTCCTCATTAATCACATCAGACCAACAAATATTTTTAACATCATCCACATAAGAGTCACAGCAAAATATTTAGTATGATCTCTTATACACTATTTTAGGCCCAGCTGTTGGAATGTTGTCTTTCCTGGATATAGCCACTATATTTTGATCACTGCATCCAATGGGTACGGATACAGCTTTAGAACAAAGTTTTGCAGCATTAGTAAAAATGTGATCGATACATGTTGATGATCTTGTTCCTGTAGTGTTTGTAAACAGCCTGGTGGGTTGATTAATAACCTGAACCAGATTACAGGCACTGGTTACAGTAAGAAGCCTCCTCTTGAGCGGACAGCTTGATGAAAACCAGTCAATTTCAGGTCACCAAGAAAGTAGACCTCTCTGTTTCATCACATATCAAGCATTTCACACATATTATTTAGATACTGACTGTTAGCACTTGGTGGCCCATAGCAACACCCCAAAAGAAAAAGGCTTTAGATGTGCCAAGTGAGCCTGCAACCACAATACTTCAATAACACTTGACATAAGATCTTCTCTAAGCATTACAGGGAATATGGCTCTGAATATATACAGCAACTCCTCCCCATAAGCATTTCTGTCTCTTCTATAAATGTTATATCCTTGTATTGATACTGATGTATCATCAAATGAATTATCTGCATATTTCTGATATTAGCAAGTTATTGATGTCATGAACCTTATTTCAAGGCTACATATATTAATATGGGCTATTTTCAGCCCTTTCCTGGGTAGCTTATCAGAGATAGACATAATACTGAAAGAGCAGACAGAGCAAGAGAAAATATATACATTCAGCAGTCCATTAATCAGTTGGTGTGTGGAGTGTGTGTGTGTGTGTGTGTGTGTGTGTGTGTGTGTGTGTGTGCGTGTGCGTGTGCGTGTGCGTGTGCGTGTGTGGTGTGTGCTCGTGTGCGTCGGGTGTGGTTGTGTGCTCTGGGGTTGAAGCTACGAACCCATAGGCTTGGCTCTCTCATCCCTTCCAGGCTTCTAGGAGGGAGGGTGGACAATGAGTCTGACGTAACAGATGTACGCAATGTCCCCGTGCGCTCTGGCAGCTTTCATGGCTGTGATCAGTTCGTTCCTCTTCTGGTGCACAGCTTCAGGATAGTCATCCTTGAGGAAGATTCAAGGACAGCTACCTTGTCCTTGAACCTCAGGAACTTGACCACTGCGCTACGGGATCAAACGTAAGAAGCTAGGTAGCTAACAAGAACTTTCCAATATACTTTTTAACAACTCATTTTCCAAACAAACAAAACTGATCTCTTTCTCATTCCGCGTACAACAGGAAGTGACAATAGTGATAGAAAGAGAGTGGGAGAGAGAGAGTGAGAGAATGTGTGTGTGAAAGAGAGAGAGAGAGCTTCATGCACAGTGCACACAAAATGGAAACTGAGCTGCACTTCCTAACCTACTGCCACATGTATGACCATATTAGAGACAAATATTTCCTGCAGATGACACAAAACCACAAAGAATTTGAAAACAAATCCAATTTTGATAAACTCCCAGATCTATTGGGTGAAATACCACAGTGTGCCATCACAGCAGCAAGAAGAGGGAAACCAGTGAAGAACAAACACCACTCTAAATACAGCACATTTCTATATTTAATTATTTTCCCATTAGCACTTGACCTATTTGCACATCATTACAACACTGTATATAGACATAATATGACATCTGAAATGTCTTTATTCTTTTGGAACTTCTGTGAGTAATGTTTACTGTTTACTGTTCATTTTTTATTGTTTATTTCACTTTGTATATTATTTATTTCACTTGCTTTGGCAATGTAAACATGTGTTTCCCATGCCAATAAAGCCCTTCAATTGAAATTGAATTGAAATGACTCCAGCCAAGCAGCGAAGACATCTAATCCTTCCCTGGCTTTGGGCTTGCAGCATTGATGTGGGGGGTCTCTGTCCCCACACTACCTAGTCAGCCTCCTTCTCTCTCTCTCTCGCTCACTCTCTCTTGCGGTGCATGCTCGGAGTTATTTTGGAGTTTTAGTGTTTGGTGTGGATTCTTGATTCTGTCCATGTTTATTTTCTATGGTGGAGAGTTAATGACCTATTTGTTTTAGTGGTATCCACAGTTTTTTTTTTTTCAAAGTTTGGGTGGAAGTGGACAGAATTGTAGTTTTCCTGGGGTTTGGAAGGTGTGGTGTGTGCGATGGCTTCTCAGCCTAGCGCGGAGGAGACACTGTCGTTATTGTATTGATTCAGGTGTATTCCTGAGAATGGAGTTAGGTGGAGGAGGTTGCTTGCGGTTGGTGAACAGGTAGGAGCTGAATTCATACATTCCGCTTCCAGAATGAACAAAGCTGTGGTTGTGTTCATGAAAAGAGCAAATTTGTTTGGTAGGCTCATTGCTAGTGGAATATTTGTAAASGGTGTGTTGGTGCCAATTTCACTTCTTTCTATCCCTTCAACCAGGGTGGTAATCCCAAATGTGCCTTGGTTTATTTGGGATGATCAAATCAGAAAAGATCTGAGTCTTTTTGGTAAGTTTGCTAGCGGTTTTCGTGTACTGTCGGCAGGTTTTCAGGCAGATGGCGTTAAGCATGTTGTTTCGTTCCGGAGGCAAGTGTTTATGTTTCTGAATAACAATAAGCAACAGTTAAATGTGCATTTTAAAGTGAGGCATGGGGAGGGGCTCTACGCAAGGTTTGCCAGCACAGATCGTCTACGGTGTTTTGAGTGTGGGGATTTGGGGCATAAGCTGTTTGCGTGCCCACATAAAGGCCGTAGACAAGGTGAGGGTACACGCACCAGTGSGGGAAATCGAGGTCAACGTGCAGGGGGAAATGAGACACAGGCAGCAGAGGCTGGGCCTAGTCATACCAGAGATGGTTGTGTAGATGAGGCTGAGCCTTGTCAGGCTAGAGATGGTGGGGTAGCTGAGGCTGGGTCGTGTCATGTTATAGATGGTGGTGTAGATAAGGCTGGGTCGTGTCATGCTATGGAGGGTGGTGTAGATGAGGCTGGGTCTAGTCAGGTTATGCTAGTGGATGAGGAGAGTATAGTGGGGAAGTGTAGGAGACTAGGGGGGAACAGGAGGGTATCAAGCGGAAACATAAAAAAGGGGGAGAAGAAAGGAGGTGGGAGGAGAGATGCTGGGGTGGTCAAAGGCACCAAGGAACCTTTGCCTGGTGCTGGGGGAGGCCCTGACCAGAGAGGAAGGGCAGGTGGTCAGGATGGGAGACAGAGATGAGGAGGAGGAAAGTGAGTCTGAGGAAGAGGATGATGAGGAGGCTTTTTCCCCCAGACTCCTCCTCAATGGGTCCAGAGCTGACAGCCAGTCAAGCAGAGGGGTCAAAGTCCACGGTGAGGAAACTGACAAGGTTCCCGAATGATACCAAGGGGAAAAAAGTTAATCTTGAGGCTTTTTTTCTGATCCGAGAAAGTTTGTAAGATCAGTACAACATGCTATGAAAAATGAGGGGCATGGTGTCCTCTCACCCAGGAAAYGGTTTAGGTTGAGGAAGTGGGTCACAACAGTGMGTAAAGGTTTACCTTCAGATGCTGTTTAGATGTATAKTTTCTTTCTGAMACTGTGGCTTTTTGAGCTTTGCTAATTGTCTCTTTCTTTGCTGGCTTTTCTCCCAATTCTTATGGAGACTCTTTGGGYAGGCCCACTTAATATAAATGGCGCCAGAGATGCGGGAAAGAGGAGTCTGTTGGGTGAATATGTAAAACCCCCAAAWGTACAGGTGTTGTTTCTGCAGGAGATGCATAGTGATGTGGTGAATGAAGTTGATAGGGGGCTCAGATGGAAAGGATGGAAGTGTGATGAGCCATGGGACAAATTTTAGTGCAGGGGTGGCAGTCCTTTTCGTACCGGGTCTGTCTGTAAAAATGTGCTCCTCAAAGGAGGTGTGTAGGGGTAGGCTGCTTGTTATAAAAGCAGAAATTTACAACATGGGTTTTGTCTTCATAAATATGTATGAGCCTAACAGGGAGAGAGAAGGGGGTTCTATTTGGGTCTTAGACAGGAACTCTCACAGGTATCGCCTGAGGAGACGCTGGTGGTCGACGAAACTGGTGGTCGGCGGGGACTGGAACTGTACAATGGATTTTACGAAATACAGAAATGGGGGAAAGCCTCATTCAGGGTCAGTGTGAGTGTTAAGGGACATCATTAATCAGTTTGACCTAGTGGATGTTTGGAGAACTAAACATCCTGACACAAGACAGTATACATGGGTGAAGGCTTTTGGGGCTAGGGGGAGTGCAGCCCAACTTGATGGTTTTACATGTCCAGGAATCAGAGCAATAGGCTGTTGGGTGCTACCATTCTCCCAGTGGGGTTTTCAGATCATCACATGACCATGGCTCGGCTGTCAATTTCACCAGGGCCTCGGCATGCATCCTATTGGAAGTTTAATGTAAAGCTCTTACAAGATGCCGCTTTTTGCTCATGTTTCCAGATTTTCTGGGAAAGGTGGGGCAGCATAGAGAATAGTCTGAGTCTCTGAGTCAATGATCTGGCTAAAGTTCGGCTTTTCTGTCAGTAGTATACAGCTCTCTGATGCTCAGAGGCTAGGAGAGTATTGAGGGAACTCAAGCGTTGTATTAGTGAGATGGAGGTAGAGATGGTGGGGCAAGGCAATGTAGGCCTCCAGGCTAATTTAGCTGAATTATGTAGGGACCTGGGCAGTTTTTTCCAGGTTAAAGCAAAGGGAGCACTTGTAAGAGCTAGGTTCTCTATGCTCAAGGAGATGGATGCTCCCAGCTCCTCCTCTTTGGTTTGGAAAGAGAGACGGGTGACCTCTGTGGTGAGGGAGGTGCGGGAGCGGACTGTAGAGTTTTATACTGAATTGTACAGGGTAGAACTGTGTGATCCTATGTGTGCTCAGGTCTTGTTTGCAGAACTCCCTAAGCTCTCTCTGGCACAGAGAGATGAAATGGACATTCCTCTGTTGTCCCACGAACTGTTAGAGGCCGTAACACAGATGTCCCCCGGCCATGAACCAGGGGTCGATTGACTCCCTGTGGAGTTGTATAAAACATTCTGGGGAATAATAGGACTGGACTTCTTTTGCATGTTGCATGAATGTGGTAGGGTAGGAAAGTTGCCGATGAGCTGCCGTCGGGCGGCTCTGACTCTCCTGCCCAAAAAAGGGGACTTGTGTGAACTTAAGAACTGRAGGCCTGTGGCATTGCTCTGTGCAGACTATAAGATATTTGCCAAGGTCCTCTCTAACAGACTGAAGTCCCATCTGGACTCTATAGTACACAGGAACCAAACATATTGTATATCGGGACGCTCAATCATGGACAACTTGTTCTTAATCAGGGACGTGTTGGAGTTGTCGAAAGATTCTAATGTGAACTTTGGACTGGTATCTTTAGATCAATTGAAGGCTTTTGATCGAGTGGACCAGTATCTGTTTAATATGATGTCTGTTTTGGGTTTGGGGAAAGGTTTTTGACCCGTGTGAAGATGTTGTATACTGGGGCGTCATGTATGGTCAAGTTGGGAGGGGGGCTCAGTAGGCCAGACTGGGTGAGACGGGGCATTAGACAAGGATGCCCTCTATCGGGGCAGTTATATACTGTACTCTAGCCATTGAGCCTTTTTTGGGCCTGCTACACAGGAGACTGCAGGGAGTGTTCTGGACAGGCATGGGTGYGTTGACATTGTCATTGTCAGCATATGCAGATGGCGTTTCTGTGATGGTCAGTGATGGTCAGGAWATGCAGGCACTAGAGACTAGTCCAAAGGTGTACGAGGGAGCTTCGTCAGCTAAGGTAAACTGGGGCAAGAGCAAAGCTCTGTTGTGGGGAGCGTGGAGGGATAGGGCCCCTCCTCTGCTTCCAGGGGTTTGTAGTGGGGTTGTGAAGGGCTTAACATTTTGGGGGGGTACCTGGGCTCGGAGAGGTGGGTCAGGAAGAACTGGGAGTGGCTGTCACAGGCAGTGGTGTCAAAACTGGCCAGATGGAGGTGGCTCCTGTCCCATGTGTCATATAGAGGGAGGGTGCTGATAATCAACAACATGGTGGCATCCTCCCTGTGGCATAAACTGGCTGTCCTCAACCCCCCCGCCGATCTCCTCACAGACCTGCATCGCAATCTGGTGTAATTTGTCTGGTCGGGCCATCACTGGCTGAGGGCGGCAGTGTTGTACATGTCGACCATGAAGGAGGACAGGGCCTGGTGGAACTGGAGAGCAGGGTGGCTGCTTTCTGACTAAAGGCGGTGCAGAGACTGCTGTACCATACTGATGTTGGCTGGAGGGAACCAGCATGCGCGTTGCTGAGGAGATCTGGTGGATTAGGGWTGGACCGGCAGCTGTTCCTCATGAAGCTGGAGAGGCTGAGTACAGCAGGTCTCTCAGACTTTTACTCTGCGGTGCTGAGGGCCTGGTAACTATTAAGCCCCACACGAGAAGGGGGTGTGGAGCCTGGACTGTGGGTGTGGGAGGAGCCTATCTTCCACAACCCAGCCATCCCTTTGAGATCGGTTCAGTCGGCCACCCTGCAGAGGCAACTGATGGCAGCGGGTTTACTAAGTCTGGGTGACCTGCGACTGCTGGGAGAGGAGGGGTGGAAAACCTCGGAAGTCCTGGCACAACAAACAGGAATAACGTCTCTTAGGCTGCTGGAGAGATTCCTGGAGGAGGTACAGGAGGTTTTGTCTGAGCCAGGGGTGTTTGAACGGCCAAAGGGGGAGGGGCCACCAATGTTTCCGCCACTGCAGGTGACGGCAGAGAATGGGGACTGGCAAGGGGGTCTGACGGACTTGTTAGATTTGAACACTGTGAGCCTGGGGAGTTTGAGGGGGTGGGAGGTAAAGCCCTCTACAACCTCTGCATTAAGGTAAGGATTATAATGGGGTACAGGTATTCAAATGTGTTTTGTTGAATTTTCTGTTTGCTCAGGCAAAGTTGTCCATTTGGCTATGAAGGAGGAACAGGGTGATGGTGAGGTTTCAATGAAATGAGAATGCTTCATTAAAGAAAGACAAGTCAAAGTCAATGTCTCTCGCTCTTTCTCTCCCTTCTCTCGTCCCTACCTCTCTCGCTCTCATCTCTTCACCTACCTCTCCTCTCTCCTCCTCTCTCGGTCTTCTCTCTCTCTCCCACCGTCTGCTCTCGCTCTTCTGCGCCTACTGCTCTCACTGCTCTCTCGTGCCTCCCTACTCTTCCCTAGCCTCTTCTCCCTACGTCTCTGCGCTTCCGTCGGTCCTACCTCTCTCTCCTCTCTCTCTCTCCATTTGCTCTCTCTCCCTACCTCTCTCGTCCTACCTCTCCTCTCTGCTCTCGCCTAACTCTCTCTCCGCTACCTCTCCTCGCTCTGCTCTCTCCTACCTCTCTCCTCGCCTATCGCTCTCTCCCCCTAACTTCCCTATGCTCTCTCTCTCTCCCTACCTCTCTTCTCCCTAGCCTTCTCTGCGGGCTCTACCTCTCCTCCTCTCTCCCTCCTCTCTCGCTCCTCGCCACTCTTCGCTCTCTCCCCCTACCTCTCCGCTCTGTCCTCCCTACCTCTCCTCTCTCTTCTCTCCTACGCTTGTCTCTCTCTCGCCCTACCCTCTCCTCTCTCCACTTCCTCGACCTTCTCTCCTCTCCCCCTACTCTCTCTCCTACCTCTCTCTCTCCGCTACCCCTACCTTCCGCTCTCCTCTACATCTCTCGCTCTCTCTCCCTACTCTCGTCGCTCGGCATCTCTCTCTCCTCGCTCTCTCTTCCTACCTCTCTCTCCTCTCTCTCCCCTGTCTCCCTACCGTCTCCGCTCTGCTACTCTCTGCCTCTCGTCTCCCTACTCCTCGTCGCTTCTCTCGTCCCCCTACCCCTCGCTCTCCGTCCTACTCCTCTCTCTCTCGTCCTACCTCTCTCTCCTCCTCTTCCACCTCTGCTCGCTCCCTACGCTCTCGCTCTCGTCTTCTCCTACGCGTCTCTCGCTCTCTCCTTCTTCCCTGACCTCTCTCTCCCTAGCCCTTCGCTTCTCTCTCCTAGCCTCTCTCGGGCTCTCGTCTCTCTCTCCGGCTACCTCTCTCTCCGCGCAACCTTCTCGCTGCTTCTCTCTCTCTCTCCTAGCCTTTCTCTCGTCCGCAACCGTCTCTCGCTCTCTCTCTCCTCATCTCTCTCGCCTACTTTCTCTGCCGTACGTCTCTCTGCGGGCCTACCTGCTTCTCGTTCTCTCTTCTCTCTACCTCTCTCTCCATCGTCCTCGTCTCCCTACCGTCTCTCGGCTCTCTTCTGTCCCCGACCGTCTCTCCTAGTCTCTCTTCGCGCTACTCTTTCTCGCTCTCTCTGTCTCGTTCCCATACTGCTCGTCGCTCTCTCTCTCTCCCTACCTCTCTCACCCTTCTCTCCCTACCTCTCTCGCTCTTCTCTCCCTACCTCTCTCGCTTCTCTCTCCTCTCCCTACTCTCTCTTCCACGCTCTCTCCGGCTCTCGGTCTCGTCTCTCTCCCTACCTCTTCTCTCCCAACCTCTCCTCGCTCCTCTATCTTCTATCTCGTCGTCCTACCGTCTCTCTCCGGCTACCGTCTCTCTCTTCCTAAGCCCTCTCTGCGCTTTCTCTCTGCTCTCCTACCCTCTCTCTCTCTGCCGCACTCTTCCTACCTCTCTCGCTCTCTCGTCTCCCCACGCTCTCGTCGCGTCTCTCTCTCGCTACTCTTTCGTCGCTCTCTGCTCTCTCTGTCTCCCCAACCGTAGTCTCTCGCTCTCTTCTCCCGTAGCCTACCGTGTCTCGGCTCTCACTCTCTCTGGTCGCAAAGCGCTCTCTCCTTAACCTTCTCTGCTCTCTCTCTCTCCTACGCTCTCTGCTCCCTACGCAGCGTTCTGCTCTCTCTCCCGTACCTCTCTCGGTCTCTCTCCTAATCTTCGGCTCTCCTTCTCCCTACAGTCTCTGCGTCTCATCTCTCCCTACTCTCTCGCTCTCTCTCCGTCCTCCCCGCTCTCTCTTCTTCCTACTGCTCTCTCTCTCTCTCTCCTACCGTCTCTCTCTCTCCTACTCTCTCGTCGCTCCTCTCTCTCCTCCCAACCTCTCTCGCTTCTCTTCTCTCTCTTACCTTCTCGGCTCCCTCTCTCTTCTCCCTACACTCTCTCGCTCTCTCTTCTCCTCCTCTCCTCCTACTCTCTGCCTCCCTACCTCTCTTGCGCTCTCTCTCTCTCGTCCTACCTCTCTCCCTCTCTCTCTCTCTAACCCTACCTCTCTCTCCACCTCTCTCGTCTCCTACCTCTCTCGCCTGCTTCTCTCTCCCACCTCTCTCCGCCTACTCTCTCGCTCTCTCCGATCTCTCTCCCTATCCTCCTCTCGTCTCTCCTCTGCCCTACTTTCCTCTCTCTCTCTCTACCTCCTCTCTCTGCCTCTCTCTCTCTCTCCCTACCTCTCCTCATCGGTCGCGCAGTGCTCTCTCTCTCCGTACCCTCTACTCGCTCTCTTCTCGTCCCCTACCTCTCTTCGCTACTCCGTCTTCTCTCTCCTCTCCTACCATCTCTCCCTCGTACCCCCTCTCTTCCCTAGCCTACTCCCCTGTCCTGATCCTCCTCGCTCTCCTCTCTCTCCTAGCCTCTCTCCTGCCCAACCTCTCTCGCTCTCTCTGCTCTCTGCTTCTCCCTACTGCTCTCTCCTACCTCTCTTCTGCTCCCCTAACTTCTCTCGGTTCTCTCTCTCTCTACCGATCTGTGCTCTGCTCCGCTCTGCTCCCTACCTCTTCGCTCGTTCTCCTCTCCCCGAGCCTCTAGCTCGGGCTCTCTTCTCCTACCTGCTCTCGGGCTCTCTCCTCTCTCTCTCTCTCCTAGCGATCTCTCGCTTCTCTCTCTCCTACCTCTCTCACCCTCTCTCGTCCTACCTCTTCTCCTCTCTTCTCCTTTCTCCTAACCTCCTCTCCTCTCTTCTCTCTCTCCCTACCGTCTTCTCCAACCTCTCGTCCGTCTCTCTCTCTCTCTCCGTACCTGTTTCTCATCTCCCTACTCTCTTCTTCCCAAACTCTTCGCTCTCTTTGCGTCTCTCTCGTTCTCCTACGTCTCTCTCCTCTTCTCATCCCTACCTCTCTCGCCTATTCTCTCGTCCGCCTACTCTCTCTCTCTCTCTCTCCCTACCTCTCTCGCTACCTTCTTCCCATCGTCTCTCCCTGATCTCTCTCTCCCTACTCTCTCTCTCTCTCTCCTCTCTCCCACCTCTCTCGCTCTCTCTCTCCCTACCTCTCCTCCCTCGTCTCTCTCTCTCTCCTACCTTCTCCTCCTCTCTCTCCTACCTCTCTCACTCTCTCTCTCCCTACCTCTCTCGCTCTCTCTCCCTACCGTCTCTCGCTTTCTCTCTCCTACCTCTCTCGGCTCTCTCTCTCCCTACCTTCTCTTCCCTCTCTCCCTACCTTCTCTCGCTCATCTCTCTCCTCTCTCTGTCCGCTACCTCTCTGCTCTCCCTACCTCTCTCTCTTGCTCTCTCTCTCCCTACCTCTCTCGTCCCTACTCTCTCTCTCTGCTCTCTCCCTATCGCTCTCTTCGCCCTCTCTCTCCTACCCGTCTCCTCTCGCTGCTCTCCCTCCCTCTCGTCGTCTCTCCCCGCTCTCTCTCCTCACCTCTCTCGCTCTGCTCTCTCCTCCACAAACTATCTCTCGCTCCCCCCTTCTCCACCTCCTCTCTCCCCTACCTCTCTCGCTCACTCTCTCTTCCTACTCTCGCTTCTTCCTCACCTTCGACCTCTCTCCCTGCCTCTCCGCTTCTGTCCCTACTCCTTGCTCTCGCTCTCGTCTCTGCCTACCTCCTCTCTCGCCTCGTCTCTCTCTCTCCTATGGCTCTCTGTCCCTTACTCTCTTCCTGCTCTCTCTCTCCCTACCTCTCTCTCCTCTCTCTCTCTCTGACGCTCTCGTCCTCGCTCTCTCTCGCTCACTCTCTCGTCACGCTGCTCCTCTATCTCCCCTACCTCGCTTCTCCCTATCCCTGCTCCTCTCTCTGCTCTCTACTCTTCGTCCTACCTTCCTGCTCTCTTCTCCCTCCCGTCTCTCTCTTGCTCTCTCCTACCTCCTTCTCTCTCTCTCCCTACCCTCTCTCTCTCTCTCTCCCTCTCCTTCACTCTCCTACCTCTCTGTCTGCTCTCCCTACTCTCTCCTACTCTCTCTGGCTCTCTCGTCTCCTACCTCTCTCTGCTCTCTCTCTCCCGACCTGTCTTCTCCACCTCTCTCTCTCTCTCATCTCCCTACCTCTTCCGCTTCTCTCTCCTACCTCTGCCTTGCGCTTCTCTCTCTCCCTACTTCTCTTGCTCTCTCTCCTCCCACTCACCCATCTCTCCCCTCTCGATCTCTCCTTCTCCCCTACCTCTCGCAGCTCTCTCTCTCTCTCCCTACCTCTTCGCTCCTCTTCATCCTACCTCTACTCTCCTCTCTCCCTACTCTCTCTCACTCTCGTCCCGTCCTACCTCTCTCTTGCTCTCGTCCTTCTCCCTACTCTCTCTCTCTCTCTCTCTTTCTCTCTGTTTATGTGGTTGAGTGGTGCGGACGTGTGGCGGGCTCAACTACCTTACCTAGTTCAGCTCACATTTGCGCCTTTGCTGAAAGGACCATCTTTAAAAGGATAGAAAATGAAAAGCCACATAGTAAGATTGACTGCAAAACAGAAAACCTGCGGTCCCAAGGAAAATCTATTATTCACGGGCAGCTTCTTCATGTTAGCGTGTATTTTAGCATAACATTGCCCTCCACTGACGTCTGGGCTTCCCCTCTGTCACTCTCTGTGACTGGTGCGGGGAAAAAGACGGAGAGAGCCTGCCGCATGGCCTCCATCAGATACGATTTGGGTTAACCCCTCATCGTCACGTTGTGGAGGGAAAGCTGGAGGCTGAGTCAATTATAGGAAAGGGGAATACCTAGTCAGTTGTACAACTGAATTTATCAATTGAAATGTGTCTTCGCATTTTACCCAACCCCTCTGGGTCAGAGAGTTGTGGGTGGCTGCCTTAATCGACATCAACGTCATCGGCACCCGGGGAACAGTGGGTTAACTGCCTTGTTCAGGGGAACAGTGGGTTAACTGCCTTGCTCAGGGGAAAGTGGGTTAACTGCTTGCTCAGGGAACAGTGGGTTAACTGCCTTGCTCAAGGGAACAGTGGGTTAACTGCCTTGTTCAGGGGAACAGTGGGTTAACTGCCTTGCTCAGGGGAATAGGGTTAACTGCCTTGCTCAGGGGAACAGTGGGTTAACTGCCTTGTTCAGGGGACAGTGGGTTAACTGCCTTGTTCAGGGGAACAGTGGTTAACTGCCTTGTTCAGGGGAACAGTGGGTTAACTGCCTTGTTCAGGGGACAGTGGGTTAACTGCCTTGCTCAGGGGAACAGTGGTTACTACCTTGTTCAGGGGAACAGTGGGTTAACTGCCTTGTTCAGGGGAACAGTGGGTTAACTGCTTGCTCAGGGGAACAGTGGGTTAACTGCCTTGCTCAGGGGAACAGTGGGTTAACTGCCTTGTTCAGGGGAACAGTGGGTTAACTGCCTTGTTCAGGGTACAGTGGATTAACTGCCTTGTTCAGGGGAACAGTGGATTAACTGCCTTGCTCAGGGGAACAGTGGGTTAACTGCCTTGCTCAGGGGCAGAACAACACATTTTTACCTTGGGAGAGAAGGCAAAGCCGGAGGATGAGGAGTCATTAGGGTAGAGGAGGGAACGCTGGAGGTTGAGGAGTCTGTAGGGAGGGAGTGGCCTGAAAAGCTGCATCCTCACATGCAAAAATGGGAGGGGAGGGAGAGCACCTGTCATAGGACTGGTGTCCCTACACCCCTCTCTACAGAGGGGAGAGCCTGCCATGAGACTGGTGTCTCTACACCCCTCTCTACAGAGGGAGAGGGACTGGTGTTCCTACACCCCTCTCTACAGAGAGGAGAGAGTCTGTCATAGGACTGGTGTCTCTACATCCCTCTCTACAGAGGGAGAGAGCCTGCCATAGGACTGGTTTCTTACACCCCTCTCTACAGAGGGAGAGAGTCTGTCATAGTACTGGTGTCTCTACATCCCTCTCTACAGAGGGAGAGCCTGTCATAGGACTGGTGTCTCTACACCCCTCTCTACAGGGTAACATAAAAGAGGATGGAGGGGGGGGTACTATCCTGACACACAGCAAACAGAACAAAGAGGTTTAAAATGTGCATGTACAAACGTAAGGACACTAAACAAACACGCACGCACACAACACACACACACACACACACACACACACACACATTCATGCAGGAACACACACACTCAAACACACACACACACACACACACACACACACACACACACACCACACACTCACACACCACACACACACACACACACACACACACATACATAGC
>NW_019942600.1:51079-53395 GCF_002910315.2 Salvelinus sp. IW2-2015 | reverse complement strand
ACCTCTCTCCTCTCTCTCTCGCTCTCTGTCTCTCTCTTCTCCCTATTCTCTCTCTCTCTCTCTCTCTCTCTTCTCTCTCTCTCTCTCTCAATTCAATTCAATTCAATTGACTTTATTGACATGGCAAGTTATTATTCACTTACATTGTCAAAGTATACATATCGAAAAATTTAAATAAAATATATATGTAATATATACACAAAATATATATATATATAAATAAATGGTGGGATTAACAGCAATAATAATAGTAGTAGTGGACATGGGATTACATTAATAACAGCTACAACAACAATATTAATCAGAACAACAATACATTAAAGCAACAGTAGTGACCAGTGTCAACATGCTGAGAAGACACATGACCTGGTACGAAAGACAAAACAAAACTAAGCTAAATGGGAAATATTATCAACAATTACTTTGCATTTTTCACTGGCTGTCCCCAGCTGTGGCAGGAGGACACATATTTGGCTGCCAAACTGCACATTTTGGCTTTTCACCCAATAAATATTTGAATTTTTTTCATCTTTATAGTTTCAAATTCTTTGTATTGAATTATAATTTTGGGAAAGAAATATGCTCTTAGGTCTGAGTATTGTCACAGTGTGTAAGGAAATGCACTTCTGTCTCTACCTCTCCCCTGGAGCAGAGGTGAGCACAGCTGTCCTCCCTGGGCAGCCAGGTTTGTCTGTGACGACCGGTCTCTATAGCCAGATGTGCTCACTGAGTCTGACTAGTCAATGTTTCCTCAGTTTTCTATCAGTCACAGTGGTCAGATAGTCTGCCACCATGTACTGTCTGTTTAGAGCCAAATAGCATTGAAGTTTACTTTGATTTTTTGTGGTGTCTTTCCAATAGGTTATATATTTTTCTTTTTTACATACATGCAGGAACACACACATACACCATCATTGTAAATAATTTACAGAAATGTACACTTTTATTCACAGTCTTTGGATCAAGCAGGGTGCAGACCACAGGAGGCTGCTGAGGGGAGAACGGCTCATAATATTGGCCGGGAAACGGAGCAAATGGAATGGCACCTGGAAACCATGTGTTTGATGTATTTGATTCCATTCCACCGACTCCTGCACCAGTCATTAACACGAGCCCTATCCTCCCTAATTAAGGTTCCTCCTGTGGTGCATACTGTATGACGTATACTTTTCAAACATTCCACTCATGAGCATGCATGAGCTTACACACATTCACACTCTATTCAAGGCTGAGTGACAGCTCACTGCACGATGCACGCCTGCACTGTGCATCAGTATGCATGTCCAGACAGAGCCACACACACACACCCAGAGATGTAACGCCCAGTGCACATCTTCATGTCTGTACCACTTCCGTTTTGACAAAGAATGAGAACACTCAGGATCATTTTGAAATGAAATGAAATKAACCGACATTGATATCATTTTGATTTATTCTACTTTTATTTAACTAGGCAAGTCAGTTAAGAACGATGACGGCCTACCAAAAGGCAAAAGACCTCCTGCAGGGACAGGGGCGTGGGATTAAAAATACTAAAATAAATACAGTATAAATATAGGACAAAACACACAACAAGAGAGACAACACAACACTACATAAAGACATAAAGAGAGACTTAAGACAACAACATAGCAAGGCAGCAACACGTGACAACGCAGCATGGAAGCAACACAACATAACAACAACATGGTAGCAACACAACATGACAACAACATGGTAGCAACACAACATGGCAGCAGCACAAAAGATGGTACCAACATTATTGGGCACAGACAACAGCACAAAGGGCAAGAAGGTAGAGACAACAATACATCACACAAAGCAGCYACAACTGTCAGTAAGAGTGTCCATGACTGAGTCTTTGAATGAAGAGATTGAGATTAAACTGTCCAGTTTGAGAAACCTTTATTTAACTAGGCAAGTCAGTTAAGAACAAATTCTTATTTACAATGTTGTCCTGCCCCGGCCAAACCCTCCCCTAACCCGCACGACGCTGGGCCAATTGTGCGCCGCCCTATGGGACTCTGTGTGTATGGGAGCAGGGGGGGGGGGGGGGGGGTGCCAAAGGGGAGGGGGTGGGGAGGCACCAGGGAAGGAGCGATGGGAGGCAGGGGGGGAGGCAGGGGGGAGGGGGGGTGGTGGAAGGCAGGGAAGGAGGAGTGGAGGCGGGGGGGGGGGGGGGGGAAAAGGAAAGGAGGAGTGGGAGGCAGGGTGGGGGGGCTGAGGGGGAGGGGGGGGGGTGAGGCCAGGGAACGGAGGAGTGGGAGCAGGGGGAAGGCGAGGGGCAGCGGGGGGGAGGCAAGGGAAGGAGGAGTG
>NW_019942600.1:43188-50613 GCF_002910315.2 Salvelinus sp. IW2-2015 | reverse complement strand
CCTTTATTTTTCCCCCCCCAAAAAATTCTCCTCAAGAGTGGCGCGATGCGTTTAAGTTCAACTGCAGCTCGGTGTCGCCTAGAGGTGTCACTACAGACCAGGTTCGATTCCAGGCTGTATCACAACCGCCTGATTGGGAGACACCCACCCAGCCATCCGGTAGCTATGGACTCTATAATGTCTGGTGGTGTCCTGCTCATTTTGTATTTAGGTGTCTGGGAGCCCCCCAGTAGTCCACAATGGATCCTTTTCTGCAGGGAAAGATGCTGCCTGTTTCTCTCTAAGCATCTCCGTCAGTACAGTCAAATACAACAGTGTTCAGGTTCAGAATGACTCCGCACCAGAAATACTAGTGCAGAAAAAATGGAATGGCAAAAATATCAGTAAGTCATGTATAGTTTTCAGATGTACATCTGGACCTCCAAGCCAGTTCCACTGCTTACTTTTCCCTCTCCCCCTGTAACCAGGGACTGGTTTAGACCTGGGACACTAGATGTGTGCAATTAATTATCCGGTTGAACAGAAAAACCGGCAGTACTCCTGACTTCATAGGGTAGGATTTGAATAGCCCTGCTATAGAAGCGGTGGGGGGGAGGGGGGTAACTACTGATTACTTATGCCATGGTCTCTCGTGACAGCCGTGACATGGCTTATTAGATTCTGGGTGGCCAGATTAGCTACTTCTGCCAGCACCGTAAGTGATGAGACAAAGCTAGAGCTGGAGACGTGTGTATGTTGACCTTGGGGGGTCTGGAGGTTTGTCTCAGTGGAACCCCGGGCTGGATTTAGCCTCTCTCAGGCAGCAGGAGTTCCGATGCGGGTACAGATGTAGGATCTTAATTTGAGCCAGTTTGCTACAGCAGGAAAATAATCCTGCAGCAACAGGAAATGTGAATTATTATGTGGATTACAATGGACATTTTTGTAGGGTTGATACATTTTTAGTTGGAGCTAATCTAGTCTGAATTTTCAAAATGGAAATTACTAACTTTAGAAGCCTTTTTTTAAGACTCAAATACACTACAAGGTTGCATTAAAATGATCAGCAAAAAAAAAGAGTGGTCAAATGAAGATCCTACATCTGTAGTCGTGCCAGCTGCACAGGGGGTAGCGCTCCAAGTTCCACTGGCAGGTGTGCTGAAAGACATTCCTCAAGGGCCTAGTTTGACCACGTTAAGAGCGACCTTGAAACGTGACCAACATTAAACTATAAATCAACACCAAACAAAAGGAAGTGAAAAGAAAGARATGGGGGAGAAAAAGGGAAGGCGAAAACGTAGCGACACCTGTCATTCTGTGTTTACTTTCTGGATGTCAGTTCTGGGTCGCAACATTTTTATGTGGTTTTGCGTTTGGCGACTCAGCAGAACAGGATCTTCTCTCCAGCTGCTGACCTTCAAGGCGGAGGGAGAGGAGGGAGAAGAGGGAGAGGAGGGAGAGGGAGCGCTAGACAGAAGAGCAGGGGAGGGGCAAGGGGAGGGGAGGGGACTGACGGAGCCTTTTCACAACCTACTGTTGGTTCACTGGGAGGAACACTGTATAGTACACTAATTGTATGATACGACACTGGATCACTGGGAGGAACACTGTATAGTACACTAACTATATGATACGACACTGGTTCACTGGGAGGAACACTGTATAGTACACTAGACTATATGAATACGAGACATTGGTTCACTGGAAGGAACATGTATAGTACACTAGACTATATGTGAATACGTACACCTGTTCACTGGGAGGAACACTGAATATGTAAGCCTAACTATATGACAGACACTGGTTACTGGGAGGCAACACTGTATAGTACACTACTATAATGAAATACAAACACATTGGTCCACTGGGAGGAACACTGATATATGTACAGCAACTATATGATACGACACTGGTTCACTGGAAGGAACACTGGTATAGTACACTAACTATATGATACGCAGACACTGGTTCACTGGAGAGAACACTGTATAGTACACTACTATATGGTACAGACACTGGTTCACTGGGAGGAACATGTATAGTTACACTATATTGAATACGACACTGGATCACTGGGAGGAACACTGTAATAGTACACTAACTATATGATACGACACTGGTCACTGGGAGGAACACTGTATAGTACACTAACTATATGATACAACACTGGTCACTGGGAGGAACACTGATAGTACACTAACTTATATGATACGACAAACTGGTTCACTGGGAGGAACACTGTATAGTACACTAACTATATGAACGACACTGGTTCACTGGGAAGAAACACTGTATAGTACACTAAATATATGAACAACACTGGTTCACTGGGAGGAACACTGTATAGTAACACTAACTATATGATCAACACTGGTTCACTGGGAGGAACACTGTATAGTACACTAACTATATGATACAACACTGGTTCACTGGGAGGAACACTGTTAGTACACTAATATATGATATGACACTGGTTCACTGGGAGGAACACTGTATAGTACACTAACTATAGATACGACACTGGTTCATTGGGAGGAACACTGTATAGTACACTATATATGATTGACACTGGTTCACTGGAGGAACACTGTATAGTACCATAATTGATGGAGACACTGGTTCACTGGGAGGAACACTGTATAGTACACTAACTATATGATATGACACTGGTTCAACTGGGAGGACACACTGTATAGCACTAACTATATGATACGACACTGGTTCATTGGGAGGAACACTGTATAGTACACTAACTATATGATATGACACTGGTTCACGGAGGAACACTGTATAGTACACTAATTGTAAGGTACGACACTGGTTCACTGGGAGGAACACTGTATAGTACACATAACTATATGATACTGACACTGGTCACTGGGAGGAACACTGTATAGTACACTAACTATATGATACGACACTGGTTCACTGGGAGGAACACTGTATAGTACACTAACTATATGTACGACACTGGTTCACTGGGAGGAACACGTATAGTACACTAACTATATGATACGACACTGGTTCACTGGAGGAACACTGTATAGTACACTAACTATATGATACAACACTGGTTCACTGGGAGGAACACTGTATAGTACACTAACTATATGATACGACACTGGTTCACTGGGAGGAAACACTGTATAGTACACTAACTATATGATACAGACACTGGTTCACTGGGAGGAACACTGTATAGTACACTGAATGTATGGTACAACACTGGTTCACTGGAGGAACACTGTATAGTACACTAAACTATATGATACGACACTGGTTCACTGGAGGAACACTGTATAGTACACTAATTGTATGGTACAACACTGGTTCACTGGGGAAACACTGTATAGGTCACTAATTGTATGGTAGCAACCTGGTTCACTGGGAGGAACACTGTATAGTACACTAATTGGTGTGTACGAAACACTGGTTCACTAGAGGAACACTGTATAGTACATCTAATGTATGACCGACACTGGTTCACTGGGAGGAACACTGTATAGTACACTAATTGTATGTACGACACTGGTTCACTGGGAGGAACACTGTATAGTACACTAAATTGTATGGTACGACACTGGTTCACTGGGAGGAACACTGTATAGTACACTAATTGTACGGTACGACACTGGTTCACTGGGAGGAACACTGTATAGTACACTAATTGTATGGTACGACACTGGTTCACTGACAGTAGACATGTTCTCACTTTCTGCTCTCTTGCGCTTTCTGACTCTCTCTCTCTCACTCTCTCTGTTCCTTATTAAATGACATTTAAAGTACATGAAAACCACATAGGGAGGGAGATAGTATTTTAGGGGTTTGATCTCTATCTGTATGGAGAACAACTGTCATCATGGAGCTGTCACAGCATGAGTTCTCTCAAAGCAACACTGGGCTGTGGTGAAAGGGTGATGGAGCCTTTTACATACAAAGACAACAAATAGGTATGCAGCATACTCTTACAAAAAGAAGGTGCTATCTAGAACCTAAATGGGTTATTCGGCTGTCCCCATAGGAGAACCCTTTGAAGGACCCCTATTGCTTCCAGGTAGAACCTTTTTTGGTTCCAGGTAGAACCTCTTTTGGTTCCAGGTATAACCTTTTTTTTGGTTCCAGGTAGAACCTTTTTTTTGGTTCCAGGTAGAACCCTTTTTGGTTCCAGGTAGAACCCTTTTGGATTCAATAAAGGACCTTTCCACAGCGGGTTCGAAATAGAACCCAAAAGGGTTCTACGTGGAGATTAGAATGACACACAGTATAGCTGTCCACTGAGGACGTATATGGTGCAGTTTATTGATCATCAAGATATGGTTGAATTAACTTCTTTAAATATAAAATTAAAATGTAATAATTTTTGGAATGATAAAAATTCTATGACGTTCTTCCTACATGTGAGAATTTGTACACATGTGTAAAGTAGATGCCGGGAATCAGGAAGCAGGTGCAATTGGTGAGTTTAATAACGAAGAACATAAAGATATACATAACAAGAGAAGCGTACTAGGCATGAAAAACAAAACCAATACTGCCTGAAGACTGAGGCTAAATAAAGGGGAAGTAATCAAGGTACTGACGAAGTCCAGGTGTGCATAACGATGGGGAGCAATACGTAAGGATGATTGCCAGGACCTGTGGTTAGTAGACCAGTGACGTTGAGCGCCGGAGAGAGGGAACGGGAGTAGGGGTGACAGTGCCCCAGCCCCGACGCGTGGCTCCAGCCGCAGGACGGCGCCGGCCAGAGCGAGTAGCAGGGAGCTGCGGACAGTGGAGATGGAAATCCTAGACAATGTTGGCGTCCAGGATGTTGGCCGCCCGAACCCAAAAACACTCCTCTGGGCCGTACCCCTCCCAGTCCACCAGGTACTGAAGCCGACCCCCACGACGTCGGGAGTTCAGTAGGGACCTGACGGCATATGCAGAGGACCCATCGATGTCCAGGGGAGGCGGAGGGGTGTCACGGGGGGGCATCAGAAAGGGGGAGGAATCAGCAAGGGGACCAGGAACCACCGACCTGAGAAGGGAAACATGAAAAGAGGGTGAGATCCGGTRGTTGGTGGGGAGTTGTAAACGGTAAGTTACCTCATTACCCCTCCGGTGGACCTTGAAGGGCCCMACAAACTGGGGGCTCAGCTTCCGGCAGGGTGGGAGGTTCCTGGCAAAGAGCCACATGCRATCACTAGGATGGAACAAGGGAGCCTCACTGTGGTGATGGTCCACCTGATACTTTTGACAGCGGACAGAGCATTGGAGCCTTACGTGAGCGGCATTCCACACCTCCTCTGCACTACGGAACCACTTGTCCACTKCAGGGGCCACGGTCTGAGTCCACGGAGACAGGGCCGGCTGATATCCCAGGAAGCACTGGAAGAGAGASAACTCGGTGGAGGAGTGACGAAGTGAGTTCTGGGTGTATTCCGGCCAGGAAAGGAACCGGGCCCACTAGGAACCTCTTCAGCTCCYGGTTGGTCCTCTCCACCTGCACGTTGGACTGAGGCCAGTACCCGGATGTGAGGCTGACCGTGTCCCCCARCTTCTCCATAAAGGCTATCCAGACCTGCGACTTTAATTGGGGACCACAGTTGGATAAGTTGGCCTTTCTAGGGAGTTTTTCCTAGCCACCGTGCTTCTACACCTGCATTGCTTGCTGTTTGGGGTTTTAGGCTGGGTTTCTGTACAGCACTTTGAGATATCAGCTGATTAAAGAGGACTATATAAATACATTTGATTTGATTTGATGATAACGATCTCCTCCAGAAGGCCATAGTGCCTGAAGACCTGCTGAAATTTGCCTCAGCAACCTGGAGACTGGTAGGTAGACCAGAGAGAGGGGCATGATTTAGATAATTGTTAACAATGACCATAATAGGAGAAAAAACATCAGAAAGGGGAAGATTAAGTGAGTCTATGGACAGACGTGACGAAGGCAGCTGAGGCACGGGAAGTAGTCTCCCTGCTGATGCGTGACAGGGAGATTTGGATTGGATACATACGGTGCGTGAGTTGACATAGGTGGGTGACTTCCTGCGCCAAGGTGGGCCACCAGTATTTGTCGTAGAGGGATCGGATGGTGCAGGTGACACCTGGGTGTCCATTAGCGCTGGATGTGTGTGCCCAAGTCAACAGCCGATCTCTCAGCCCCGTGGGGACAAAGGTGCGCTCTGGAGGGCAGGTAGCAGGAGCGGGTTCCCTCTCCAGAGCCTGGCGGATGTCCACGTCTACATCCAAACACAGGGGGCCAATGATTTAGGAGGACATATTGATAGGCTGGAGGGCACTCACAGGACCCTCCACCAACGTGGAACCACAGGGTGCGGGACAGCAGGTCTTCCGGGATCCTCGTCCCCAGACGGTCATTCTCATCCTCGACCAGGAGATGGTGGGGTTACGAAGTTGGAGCCACGGGAGGCCGAGGATGACWTTGTGTGCGGGGGCGGTGGTGATGAGGAAGATAAGGCTTTGCTGGTGSATTGGTCCCACGGTGAGGGTGAGTGGTGCTGTGATGTGCGTAATTGTGCCGGATCCCAATGGTCGAGTATCMAGGGCTTGGACAGGAAAAGGAGAGGAGAGTGAGTATGAGGTTAAGTTCAGGGAGGAGGCGAAGGCCTGGACGATGAAGTTCCCAGCCGGCACCGGAGTCCACTAGAGCTGTAGAAACAACACTTGAGGGACAGYCTCAAAACCCAGTAAGGGTTTGGCGGAAAACGATGATACTGGAATACTCACGCCCACCCTGGGAAACGGAAGGTCACGGGGCCGGCCTTTTGCTTTAGTTGATCTCGGGTTGGGACGCACCGGACACCGCTGAAGCTGGTGCCACTCCTGGCTGCAATAGGAACAGACCCGCAGCTGTCTCCGGTGATGCCGCTCTGCTGCGGAGAGGTGTTTGGCCCCTACCTCCATGGGGTCAGGCTCTGCCTCAGGACAGCCAAAGGAGAGAGGCGAGTGGCGAGGTGAACCCCGGCACTCCAGAAGAAGGTCATCCAGATGGATGGCCATCGCGATGTGAGCGTCCAAGGCATAGCTACATGCCAACTCCGCCTGGACCTCCCTCCGCAGGCCGCTGGAGGACTGGCTCGCTCGGACGGACCCGTGGTAGGAAGCCCTCCGATGGGGAGAAGGTGTGCGTAATGATGGTTGCCAGGTGTACGTAATGTGGGTTGTCAGGACCGGGGGTTAGTAGACCCGCGACGTTGAGTGCCGGAGAGATGGAACGGGACTAGGGGTGACATGTCATACTCAAACATTCTCCYTCACCCAAATCCAGAGAGCAGATGTTCTGAAAGAGCTGCAAAACCTGGACMCGTAAAAATCAGCTGGGCAAGACAATTTGGACCCTCTCTTTCTAAAATTATCCTCCGCCATTGTTGCAACCCCTATTACCAGTCTGTTCAACCTCTGTTTCGTATCGTCCAAGATTCCTAAAGATTGGAAAGCTGCCGC
>NW_019942600.1:35568-42328 GCF_002910315.2 Salvelinus sp. IW2-2015 | reverse complement strand
AGTCATCCCCCTCTTCAAAGGGGGAGACACTCTAGACCCAAACTGTTATAGACCTATATCCATCCAGCCCTGCCTTTCACTTACGCCGCCAAACATACCCTTTTAAAACTGACTATCCTACCGATCCTCATTGATGTCATCTACAAAATAGCTTCCAATACTATACTCAGCAAACTGGATGCAGTCTATCACAGTGCCATCCGTTWCGTCACCAAAGCCCCTAATACCACCCACCACTGCGACCTGTATGTTCTAGTTGGCTGGCCCTCGCTACAGATTCGTCGCTAGACCCACTGGCTCCAGGTCATCTATAAGTCTATGCTAGGTAAAGCTCCACCTTATCTCAGCTCACTGATCACGATAACAACACCCACCCGTAGCACGCCCTCCAGCATGTATATATCACTGGTCATCCCCAAAGCCAACACCCCCTTTGGCTGCCTTTCCTTCCAGTTCTCTGCTGCCAATGACTGGAACGAACTGCAAAAATCGCTGAAGCTGGAGATTTATATTTCCCTCACTAACTTTAAACATCAGCTATCTGAGAAGCTAACCGATCGCTGCAGCTGTACATAGCCCATCTGTCAATAGCCCACCCAATCTACCTACCTCATCCCCATATTGTTTTTATTTACTTTTCTGCTCTTTTGCACACCAGTATGTCTACTTGCACATCACCATCTGCTCATCTATCACTCCAGTGTTAATTTTCTAAATCGTAATTACTTCGCTACTATGGCCTATTTATTGCCTACCTCCTCACGCCATTTGCACACACTGTATATAGACTTTTTTTTATATTGTGTTATTGACTGTACGCTTGTTTATTCCATGTGTAACTCTGTGTTGTTGTTTGTGTCGCACTGCTTTGCTTTATCTTGGCCAGGTCGCAGTTGTAAATGAGAACTTGTTCTCAACTAGTCTACCTGGTTAAATAAAGGTGAAAAAAACATGAATCACCCTGCAGAGATCTGTAAGTTCTAAAGCTTTAGAGGCTGTATGAAAGAGGTTGGGGTAGGACAGTATAGGAGAGAGTGATACATTCCATCCAATATTATGTGTCTAAAAAGCTGACATGTTTAATGAAACACACTCTTAAGCAACACTAAGTGAMATGCATTAAAGAGGCTGTGATTTGCCACTGAGGTCATTAATAAGGAAAAATACACTCATGGCGAATTTATTAATGTGCGCCTCTTAAAATTCATTACCAGGTAGCCAATGTTCCCGGTGTGGCATCACACACACACACACACGCACACGCAAGCAAGCACACACACACTCACACAACAGCACGCAAGCAAGCACACACACACACGCGCATGCACGCAAACGCACACAGACGAGGAATGGGGCTTAGCTTGGCCTGAGTCTTGACAGGGAAATGAGTGATACCCCTTCAGTCTCATTATAATGTAAAGGCAGCTCTGAAGATGAACTGGCCTCTGGACAAATTACAGACGACGCATAGGATCCTTTTACTCWAAACTTTTTTTWAAATAAGTTTTTATTTTATTTTATTTTTTATTTCCCCTTTATTTAACCATGTAGGMTAGTTGAGAACAAGTTCTCATTTACAAYTGCGACCTGGCCAAGATAARGCAAAGCAGTTTGACACAAACAACAACACAGAGTTGCACATGGAATAAACAAACATAGTCAATAATACAGTAGAGAAAAAAAGGTATGTATACAGTGTGTGCAAATGAGGTAGGATAGGGGAGGTAAGGCAATAAATARGCCAATAAAATAGGCTAAGTTAATTTGGATGAATCCTCCATTTGCTGCATGGTGTACAGGAGCTGTAGAGAAGCTATTTTCAGGACAGGTGGGGACACATGTTGATGGAAGTTGAAAAGTAAAACAGATCTCTCTCTTTACTACTTGGCTGACCAGTCATTGATTTCACCACTCTCATTCAACATGTGTCTGTCCAATGAGATGCTAAGGGAAACGAAGATTCAACTTTCTTCATTACAGGCCAATTTTGATTTTTGAAAAGGAAATACAGGGACTCTAATGAATCCTCTAATGATTTATTCTATATTGATTCATTGATACACAATGACATTCTCACAGACACATCTATACTTATGGTTGGTCACCGACACACCTTCAAACATACACTCTCTCTCGCTTTCTCTCCTTGCCACACACACGTTGTACATTTCAGCTGCTGAAGCAGATTTGTTCAAAGGTGGGCAAGCGGACAACAGAGACAAACTGCTGACAGACAGCTGGTGAGATAGCATCAGCCTCCCTGTCCCCTAAACTGCGTCCCAGCCCCTGGAACTCCCTCACCATGAACTCTGTGACATGGAGACACGGCCATTGTGTCATTACACAACTACATCACTCTCATGGACCTCTACATGTCTGACTGGTCTAGAGGGGGTACTATATGAGGTCTCTATCTCCTCTACATGTCTGACTAGTCTAGAGGGGGTACTATATGAGGTCTCTATCACCTCTACATGTCTGACTAGTCTAGAGGGGGTACTGTATGCGTTCTCTATCTACTCTACATGTCTGACTAGTCTAGAGGGGGTACTGTATGCGTTCTCTATCTACTCTACATGTCTGACTAGTCTAGAGGGGGTACTATATGGAGTTCATCTTCTGCTGACTCTATCTCCTCTACATGTCTGACTAGTCTAGAGGGGTACTGTATACGTTCTCCATTCCTCTACATGTCTGATTAGCTAGAGGGGTACTATATGAGTTCTCCATCTCTCTACATGTCTGACTAGTCTAGAGGGGGTACTATATGAGTTCTCCATCTCCTCTACATGTCTGACTAGTCTAGAGGGGTACTGTATGAGTTCTCCATCTCCTCTACAAGTCTGACTCGTCTAGAGGGGGTACTGTATAAGTTCTCCATCTCCTCTACATGTCTGACTAGTCTGGAGGAGGTACTGTACGAGTTCTCCATCTCCTCTACATGTCTGACTAGTCTAGAGGGGGTACTGTATGAGTTCTCTATCTCCTCTACAAGTCTGACTCGTCTAGAGGGGGTACTGTATTAAGTTCTCCATCTCCTCTACATGTCTGACTAGTCTGGAGGGGTACTGTAGTTCTCCATCTCCTCTACATGTCTGACTAGTCTAGAGGGGTACTGTACGAGTTCTCCATCTTCTACATGTCTGACTAGTCTAGAGGGGTACTATATGAGTTCTCCATCTCCTCTACATGTCTGACTAGTCTAGAGGGGATACTGTATGAGTTCTCCATCTCCTCTACATGTCTGACTAGTCTAGAGGGTACTGTATAAGTTCTCCATCTCCTCTACATGTCTGACTAGTCTAGAGGGGATACTGTATGAGTTCTCCATCTCCTCTACATGTCTGACTAGTCTAGAGGGGGTACTATATGAGTTCTCATCTCCTCTACATGTCTGACTAGTCTAGAGGGTGACTATATGAGTTCTCCATCTCCTCTACATGTCTGACAGTCTAGAGGGGTACTATATGAGTTCTCCATCTCCTCTACATGTCTGACTAGTCTAGAGGGATACTGTATGAGTTCTCCATCTCCTCTACATGTCTGACTAGTCTGGAGGGGTACTGTATGAGTTCTCCTGGTATTTGGTAGTTAGTGTGATGATATAGGCAGTCTCCAGCCTAGAGGACCAGTGGCTTATTGTTTTAGTCTGTGTCTCAGTCCCAAATGGCCTCCTACACCCTACATAGTGCACTACGTTTTGACAAAGGCCCACAGAGGACTATTTAGAAGCAGGGTGCCATTCTGGAAGCAGTCTGTGTGTCTGGTCGTCATAGGAACAAGAGCCTTGAGCTGTGGTTCAATGCTGTTCTATCTATGTTTGTGCTCAGTTGACTGTGAAACTGTATACTTGCTAACTCCAATCAAATCAAGTTGTATTTGTCACACGCGCCGAATACAACCTTACAGTGAAATGCTTTTATTACAAGCCATTTTACTTCTTATGGCTGGGATCCTGTTAACGGGATCGATAGACAACAGCCAGTGAAAGTGCAGGGCGCCAAATTCAAAACAACAGAAATCTCATAATTACAATTCCTCAAACATAGAAGTATTTTACACCATTTTAAAGATAAACTTGTTGTTAATCCCACCACAGTGTCCGATTTCCAAAAGGCTTTACGACGAAAGCACAACATATCATTATTAGGTCAGCACCTATTCACAGAAAAACACAGCCATTTTTCCAGCCAAAGAGAGGAGTCACAAAAAGCTGAAATAGAGATAAAATTAATCACTAACCTTTGATGATCTTCATCAGATGACACTCATAGGACTTCATGTTACACAATACATGTATGTTTTGTTCGATAAAGTTCTCAGTTTACATTGGCGCGTTATGTTCAGAAGGTAGCATCTCAAACCTAAAGCTGGACTATTGACAGAAGGTAGCATCTCAAACCTAAAGCTGGACTATTGACAGAAGGTAGCATCTCAAACCTAAAGCTGGACTATTGACAGAAGGTAGCATCTCAAACCTAAAGCTGGACTATTGACAGAAGGTAGCATCTCAAACCTAAAGCTGGACTATTGACAGAAGGTAGCATCTCAAACCTAAAGCTGGACTATTGACAGAAGGTAGCATCTCAAACCTAAAGCTGGACTATTGACAGAAGGTAGCATCTCAAACCTAAAGCTGGACTATTGACAGAAGGTAGCATCTCAACCTAAAGCTGGACTATTGACAGAAGGTAGCATCTCAAACCTAAAGCTGGACTATTGACAGAGGTAGCATCTCAAACCTAAAGCTGGACTATTGACAGAAGGTAGCATCTCAAACCTAAAGCTGGACTATTGACAGAAGGTAGCATCTCAAACCTAAAGCTGGACTATTGACAGAAGGTAGCATCTCAAACCTAAAGCTGGACTATTGACAGAAGGTAGCATCTCAAACCTAAAGCTGGACTATTGACAGAGGTAGCATCCCAACCTAAGCTGGACTATTGACAGAAGGTAGCATCCCAAACCTAAAGCTGGACTATTGACAGAAGGTAGCATCCCAAACCTAAAGCTGGACTATTGAAAGTGACCCCAGAGTCCCTCAGAGAGATCGCTCCAACAGAATGAATCAATACATTCACCTTATAGGCATTCCCGTGTACAACCCTTCAATATGTTTCTTTTTTGGAGTGTGGTGGAAACAGCAGAGAGCATACATTTTTTAATCATCTTTCCTGATTGATTCAGCAATATTGACACCCCCAAACTATGAGAAAGGCGTGGGGAAAAATGCAGCAGCTATAGCTGTGGTTTGACCATTCTAGAACAAGATAGTACAGTACGGCACAGCCCAGTACAACATTTGTCTGGAGTACGATACATTATACAGTACCAGTCAAAAGTTTGGACACACCTACTCATTCAAGGTGTTTTCTTAATTTGGACTATTTTCTACATTGTAGAATAATAGTGAAGACATCACAACTATAAAATAACACATTTGGAATCATGCAGAAACCAAGAAAGTGTTAAACAAATCAAAATATATTTTTATTTCAGATTCTTCAAAGTAGCCATCCTTTGCCTTGATAACAGCATTGCACACTCTTGGCATTCTCTCAGCATTTCAATTTTAACAGGTGTGCCTTGTTAAAAGTGAATTTTTGGAATATCTTTCCTTAATGCATTTGAGCTTTTGTGACAAGGTATACAGAAGATAGCCCTATTTGGTAAAAGACTAAGTCCATATAAGGCAAAAACAGCTCATATAAGCAAAGAGAAATGACAGTCCATCATTACTTTAAGACATGAAGGTCAGTCAAGACGGAAAATTGCAGTCGCAAAACCATCAAGCGCTATGATGAAACTGACTCTCATRAGGACCGCCACAGGAAAGGAAGACCCAGAGTTACCTCTGCTGCAGAGGATAAGTTCATTAGAGTTACCAGCCTCAGAAATTGCAGCCCAAATAAATGCTTCACAGAGTTCAAGTAACAGACACATCTTAACATCAACTGTTCAGAGACTGTGTGAATCAAGCATTCATGGTTGATTTTCTGCGAAGAAACCACTACTAAAGGACACCAATAAGAAGAAGAGAGTTGCTTTGGCCAGAAACACGAGCAATGGACATTAGACCGGTGGAAATCTGTCCTTTGGTCTGATGAGTCCAAATTTGACTGCCGTGTCTTTATGAGACGCAGAGTAGGTGATCGGAGGACCACCGCATGTGTGGTTCCCACCGTGAAGCATGGAGGAAGAGGTGTGATGGTGTGGGGGTGCTTTGCTGGTGACACTGTCAGTGATTTATTTAGAATTCAAGGATCACTTAACCAGCATGGCTACCACAGCATTCTGCAGCGATACACCATTTCATCTAGTTTGATCTTAGTCCCACTATCATTTGTTTTTCAACAGGAAAATGACTCAACACACCTCCAKGCTGTGTAAGGGCTATTTGACCAAGAAGGAGAGTGATGGAGTGCTGCATCAGATGACCTGGCCTCCACAATCACCCGACCTCAACCCAATTGAGATGGTTTGGGATGAGGTGGACCGCATATCAAGTGTATTGGTTCACAAGTAACACATTATTTCTCAAGCACTGTTTTGCTCCATATAGGACGGCTGTCGGTGGTGCACACTGCTATTTCAGATGTATAGGGGAAGGTTGTCATAGTTATTTTTCTGGCAGACACAGCTCTTTGAGTGGTGGCCTTTACAACCAGGGAGGCCAGAGACCGACTCACAGCTCTGTGTGTGGTGGCCTTTACAACCAGGGAGGCCAGAGACCGACTCACAGCTCCGTGTGTGGGGCCAT
>NW_019942600.1:27005-34117 GCF_002910315.2 Salvelinus sp. IW2-2015 | reverse complement strand
TTTCTCCCTGGGCAACACAATGTGGCTCTCCATGACATGCAGCATTGCTATGTGTCCCTGGATAACACAATGTGGCTCTCATGACATGCAGCATGCTATGTGTCCCTGGGCAACACAAATGGGGCTCTCCATGACATACAGTATGCTGTTTCTCCCTGGGCACCACAATGGGCAACACAAATCGGTCTCACTCTCTCTTCTATCTTGTCTCACCCTCTACTATCTTGTCTCACTCTCTCTACTATCTTGTCTCCACTCTCTCTACTACATTGTCTCACTCCCTCTACTATAGTGTCTCACTCTCTCTACTATATTGTCTCACCTCTCTAATATCTTGTCTACTCCCTCTACTATCTTGTCTCACTCTCTTACTATCTTGTCTCACTCTCTCCACTATCTGTGTCTCACTCCCTCTACTATGCTTGTCTCACTTCCTCTACTATTGTGTCTCACTCTCTCTAACTATATTGTCTCACTCTCTCTAGTATCGTGTCACTCTCTCTACCTATCTCAGTCTCACTCTCTCTACCTATATTGTCTCACTCCCTCTACTATCTCTTCCACTCCTCTACTATCTTGTTCTCACTCTCTCTTACTAGATTGTCTCACTCTCTCTACTTATCTTGTCTCACTCTCTTTACATTATATGTCTCACTCTTCTTACTATCTGGCCTCACTCTCTCTACTATCTGTCTCACTCTCTCTACTAATCTTGTCTAACTCCCTCTACTGATCTTGTCTCACTCTCTCTTACTATCTTGTCTCACTCTCTCTACTATCTTGTCTCACTCTCTTTACTATATTGCTTACTTCTCTCTACTACTTGTCTCACTCTCTCTACTATCTTGTCTCACTCTCTCCTACATCTTGTCTCACTCTCTCTACTAATCTTGTCACTCCCTCTACACTATCTTGTCACTCTCCTACTATCTGTCTCACTCCCTCTACTATCCCCCATGTGGACTAAGATAAATAAACACTCAAAACTAGAGAGGGAACCTGGTTGTCATTACCAGGGGCCGGAAATATAGTTTCAGAAGTGGCGGGCATAATGTTTTGTTTTTTTATCTTCTCTTGAAATGGATACACAATGACACACCCTTCATCACACACCCATCATGACCACCCAGCGTGACACCCAGCGTGACCACACCCTTCATGACACACCCTTCAGACACACCAGCGCTGAAACACCCAGCATGCCACATCTTGTTAAGTCAGCAGCCAGGCAGCCCTGAAAGGTCAGCTCGTAATTTATCCTCTGACCTTAACAGAGCTCCTTCACAGAGAGAGAGCTGCGTCTCCTTAACAGAGAAGCTTCCCTGTAGTGCTACTGTACTGTACTGAAGGCCTGTCCTCTCTGGACCGGTTTCCCTGTAGTGCTACTGTACTGTACTGAATGCCTGTCCTCTCTGGACCGGTTTCCCTGTAGTGCTACTGTACTGTACTGAAGGCCCGTCTTCTCTGGACCGGTTTCCCTGCTAGTGCTACTGTACTGTACTGAAACCCGTCCTCTCTGGACCGTTTCCCTGTAGTGCTACTGTACTGTACTGAAGGCCCGTCTTCTCTGGACCGGTTTCCCTGTAGTGCTACTGTACTGTACTGAAGGCCTGTCCTCTCTGGACCGGTTTCCCTGTAGTGCTACTGTACACTGTACTGAAGGCCTGTCCTCTCTGGGACCGGTTTCCCTGTAGTGCTACTGTTACTGTACGTGAAACCCGTCCTCTCTGGACCCGGTTTCCCTGTAGTGCTACTGTACTGTACTGAAGGCCCGTCTCTCTGGACCGGTTTCCCGTAGTGCTACTGTACTGTACTGAAGGCCCGTCTTCTCTGGACCGGTTTCCCTGTAGTGCTACTGTACTGTACTGAAGGCCCGTCCTCTCTGGACCGGTTTCCCTGTAGTGCTACTGTACTGTACTGAAGGCCTGTCCTCTCTGGACCGGTTTCCCGTATGCTACTGTACTGTACTGAAGGCCTGTCCTCTCTGGCACCGGTGTCCCTGTAGTGCTACTGTACTGTACTGAAAGCCCGTCCTCTCTGGACCGGTTTCCCTGTAGTGCTTACTGTACTGTACCGAAGGCCTGTCCTCTCTGGACCGGTTTCCCTGTAGTGCTACTGTACTGTACTGAAAGCCCGTCCTCTCTGGACCGGTTTCCCTGTAGTGCTACTGTACTGTACTGAAGGCCCGTCTTCTCTGGACCGTTTGCCTGTAGTGCTACTGTTACTGTACTGAAGGCCCGTCTTCTCTGGACGGTTTCCTGTAGTGCTACTGTACTGTACTGAAGGCCCGTCTCTCTGTGACCGGTTTCCCTGTAGTGCTACTGTACTGTACTGAAGGCCCGTCCTCTCTGAAACGGTTTCCCTGTAGTGCTTACTGTACTGGCTGTAATGCTTCTCTCTTACTGCCCTCAGAGTGCTTATCTTCTCACAGAAAAGGTAAAAATCCACAGAGCGTTTCTCTGGAAATAAAAATGCCCCATGTCGCTTTTATTGTTATTATTATAAATTGTCTCTCTAGGCTAAGTTTTGCTTCAGTTTTTTTCAACAACTTCCTTGCCAACTCCTGGCTGGGTACACATGCCATCAGATTAAATTGGACACGTTGGAGAGTAAATGGGTTTGATGGCTGAGCAGGGGGTGGGCATCCTCACCGTCTTAGTGGGAGATGAACATGTCAATGTTATCAACCATTTTCAACGTGAAGGAGCATGTGGAATAGCTGATCGATGTTTGCAATGCACCACTTGCTCATGAGGCACGACTGTGGAGTAGTTTAAACTGATCTGAAAGCTGCTCTCTGCAGGGGAGGAGATGGATACTGCAATTGCCCTTTTAGTCAGAATGTTGTGCATGTGAATGTATTGAGTCAGATGTGTCCTTCTGCTGGACATGTGAATGTATTGAGTCAGATCGTCTCACCTTACTGTGACTGAGATACAGCTTGTGATTGTCTCACCTTACTGTGACTGAGATACAGTTTGTGATTGTCTCACCTTACTGTGACTGAGATACAGCTTGTGGTCGTCCCACCTTACTGTGACTGAGATACAGTATGTGGTCGCCCCACCTTACTGTGACGAGATACAGTTATGTGGTCGTCCCACCTTACTGTGACTGAGATACAGTTATGTGGTCGTCCCACCTTACTGTGACTGAGATACAGTATGTGCTCGTCTCACCTTACTGTGACTGAGATACAGCTTGTGGTCGTCCCACCTAACTGTGACTGAGATACAGTATGTGGTCGTCCCAACTAACTGTGACTGAGATACAGTATTGTGGTCGTCCCACCTTACTGTGACTGAGATACAGTATGTGGTCGTCCCACCTAACTGTGACTGAGATACAGTATGTGGTAATCCCACCACACTGTGACTGAGATACAGTATGTGGTCGTCCCACCTTACTGTGACTGAGATACAGTATGTGGTAATCCCACCTTACTGTGACTGAGATACAGTATGTGGTCGCCCCACCTAACTGTGACTGAGATACAGTATGTGGTCGTCCCACCTATGTACAAATTTAAAAAAAATTTATTAACCTTTATTTAACTAGTTAAGTCAGTTAATAACACATTATTTTGTCTATGACGGCCTAGGAACACAGGGTTAACTGCCTTGTTCAGGGGCAGAACGATATAATTTTACCTTGTCGGCTCAGGGATTCGATCTTGCAATCTTTCGGTTACTAGTCCAAATTCTCTAACCACTAGGCTACCGGCCGCCCCATGAGATACAGTATGTGTTGTCTCACCCAGCTATCTGAAGATGACTGCACTGCCAGTAAAGGCTCTGGATAAGAGCGTCTGCTAAATGACTGAACTGTAAAAATGGAGTGACAATGTCATACAATAGAATAATAGGCAGTAATACTCAAATAGATATTCAATGAACTATTGCAATATTGTGTGGATAAGCAGCACATTAAATGTGATATGAGAAATAACTGAAATGAAATACAACTGCAGTTAATTTTTAGCCCTAACATATCTGATATGTGTCATAACAATGTTAGGTAATGTGTCACAACCTGCCCCTGTCTATGAGGAATAGTTTCGAGGTAATGAGCCCTATCGTGTCAGTGATGACATCATTAAGTAGGCTAAATGGATGTAAACTACATTTCAAGGAAAGTGTTTACCATCCATCTTGTGAAACTTAGACATCTACTTTTAACATTGATCTTTGGCCTGGCCTCAGGTGGACATGCTTCTACAGGAATTAAGAGCAGGTGGTGGGGGGGTCAATTCAGTAAATTCAGAAAGTACACTAAATTCCAATTCCAAATTGTCCTCGTTGAAAAGTACTGAAGAGAATTTAAATTGGAATTTCAGTGTACTTCCTGAATTGACTAGAATTCAATTTGGAATTGACCCCAACCCTGATTCAGAGATATGTTATCATGTTATTGTCACAAGTAACACATTATTTCTCAAGCACTGTTTTGCTCCATATAGGACGGCTGTCGGTGGTGCACACTGCTATTCAGATGTATAGGGGAAGGTTGTCATATTATTTTTCTGGCAGACACAGCTCTTTGAGTGGTGGCCTTTACAACCAGGGAGGCCAGAGACCGACTCACAGCTCTGTGTGTGGTGGCCTTTACAACCAGGGAGGCCAGAGACCGACTCACAGCTCCGTGTGTGGTGGCCTTTACAACCAGGGAGGCCAGAGACCGACTCACAGCTCTGTGTGTGGTGGCCTTTACAACCAGGGAGGCCAGAGACCGACTCACAGCTCCGTGTGTGGTGGCCTTTACAACCAGGGAGGCAGAGACCGACTCATAGCTCCCGTGTGTGTGTCCTTTACAACCAGTTAGGCCAGAGCAGAGCAGGCGGTAAGTCCTCCCAGAAACCAGAGTCTGCCCCTGATCCTGGAGGGTATTTCCATCTCTTACCCCCTGCCCCCTCCCTCCCCCGCCGCCACCCCTCCTCCAGCAGTAAGCCCCTGACCTGAGCTCAGGAAGCAGCTGAAGGACCCATTTAAACCCTCCATCACCGTCCACTGCTCAGCCATATGAGGAGACCGGTGACCTCGGGAATATGTGTCAGTGCCCCACTAAAACTGATACTCATTTCTGAAAGGTCTTCTTCCACGCAGCGGCCAGGCCACTAACTACAGGACCAGTTAGGACACATCTACTCATCAAAGGTTTTTCATATTTTTACTATTTTCTACATTGTAGAATAATAGTGAAGACATCAAAACTATAAAATAACACATTGTAGAAACCAAAAGTGTTAAACAATTAAAAAATATATTTTATATTTCAGATTCTTCAAAGTAACCACACTTTGCCTTGATAACAGCTTTGCACACACTTGGCATTCTCTCAACCAGCTTCAACTTGAATGCTTTTCAAGCAGTCTTGAAGGAGTCCCCACATATGCTGAGCGCTTGTTAGCTGCTTTTCCTTCACTCTGACGGACATATCTCTGAATCAGGGTTGGGGTCAATTCCAAATTGAATTCTAGTCAATTCAGGAAGTACACTGAAATTCCAATTTAAATTCTCTTCAGTACTTTTCAACGAGGAYAATTTGGAATTGGAATTTAGTKTACTTTCTGAATTTACTGGAATTGACCCCCCCMCCACCCTGCTCTTAATTCCTGTAGAAGCATGTCCACCTGAGGCCAGGCCAAAGATCAATGTTAAAAGTAGATGTCTAAGTTTCACAAGATGGATGGTAAACACTTTCCTTGAAATGTAGTTTACATCCATTTAGCCTACTTAATGATGTCATCACTGACACGATAGGGCTCATTACTTCGTAACTATTCCTCATAGACAGGGGCAGGTTGTGACACATTACCTAACATTGTTATGACACATATCAGATATGTTAGGGCCTGAAAATTAACTGCAGTTGTATTTCATTTCAGTTATTTCTCATATCACATTTAATGTGCTGCTTATCCACACAATATTGCAATAGCTCATTGAATATCTATATGAGTATTACTGCCTATTATTCTATTGTATGACATTGTCACTCCATTTTTACAGTTCAGTCATTTAGCAGACGCTCTTATCCAGAGCCTTGTACTGGCAGTGCAGTCATCTTCAGATAGCTGGGTGAGACAACCACATACTGTATCTCATGGGGCGGCCGGTAGCCTAGTGGTTAGAGAATTTGGACTAGTCATATCTGTAATCTCAGTCACAGTAAGGAGAGGAGCACGAATCAGCACCACTGTGGAGTGAAGTTTAAACTGATCTGAAAGCTGCTCTCTGCAGGGGAGGAGATGGATACTGCAATTGCCCTTTAGTCAGAATGTTGTGGCATGTGAGTATTGAGTCAGATGTGTCCTTCTCTGGACATGTGAATGTATTGAGTCAGATCGTCTCACCTACTGTGACTGAGATACAGCTTGTGATTGTCTCACCTTACTGTGACTGAGATACAGTTTGTGATTGTCTCACCTTACTGTGACTGAGATACAGTTGTGGTCGTCCACCTTACTGTGACTGAGATACAGTATGTGGTCGCCCCACCTTACTGTGACTGAGATACAGTATGTGGTCGTCCCCCTTACTGTGACTGAGATACAGTATGTGGTCGTCCCACCTTACTGTGACTGAGATACAGTATGTGCCGTCTCACCTTACTGTGACTGAGATACAGCTTGTGGTCGTCCCACCTAACTGTGACTGAGATACAGTATGTGGTCGTCCCAACTAACTGTGACTGAGATACAGTATGTGGTCGTCCCCCTTACTGTGACTGAGATACAGTATGTGGTCGTCCCACCTACACTGTGACTGAGATACAGTATGTGGATCCCACCCACTGTGACTGAGATACAGTATGTGGTCGCCCACTTACTGTGACTGAGATACAGTATGTGGTAATCCCACCTTACTGTGACTGAGATACAGTATGTGGTCGCCCCACCTAACTGTGACTGAGATACAGTATGTGGTCGTCCCACCTATGTACAAATTTAAAAAAAAATATTTAACCTTTATTTAACTAGTTAAGTCAGTTAATAACACATTATTTTGTCTATGACGGCCTAGGAACACAGGGTTAACTGCCTTGTTCAGGGCAGAACGATATAATTTTACCTTGTCGGCTCAGGGATTCGATCTTGCAAATCTTTCGTTACG
>NW_019942600.1:19665-21511 GCF_002910315.2 Salvelinus sp. IW2-2015 | reverse complement strand
AACTGTGACTGAGATACAGTATGTGGTCGTCCCACCTAGTGACTGAGATACAGTATGTGGCTCTCACCTTACTGTGACTGAGATACAGTATGTGTCGTCCCACCTACTGGACTGAGATACAGTATGTGGTCGTCCCACCTTACTGTGACTGAGATACAGTATGTGGTCGTCCCACCTTACTGTGACTGAGATACAGTATGTGGTCTCCCACCTTACTGTGACTGAGATACAGTGTGTCGTATCCCACCTACTGTGACTGAGATACAGTATGTGGTCGTCCCACCTTACTGTGACTGAGATACAGTATGTGATGTCCACCTTACTGTGACTGAGATACAGTATGTGGTCGCCCACCTTACTGTGACTGAGATACAGTATGTGGTCGCCCACCCTACTATCTCTCTCCAGGTGGGACGACCACATACTGTATCTCAGTCACAGTAAGGTGAAACGACCACATACTGTATCTCAGTCACAGTAAGGTGGGACAATCACAAACTGTATCTCAGTCACAGTAAGGTGAGACAATCACAAGCTGTATCTCAGTCACAGTAAGGTGAGACGATCACACGCTGTATCTCAGTCAGTACATTTTACCTCAATGAAGTAGCTACATTCACAGGTCCAGCAGAAGGACACATCTGACTCAATACATTCACAGGTCCAGCAGAAGGACACATCTGACTCAATACATTCACAGGTCCAGCAGAAGGACACATCTGACTCAATACATTCACAGGTCCGGCAGAAGGACACATCTGACTCAATACATTCACATGCACAACATTCTGACTAAAGGGCAATTGCAGTATCCATCTCCTCCCCTGCAGAGAGCAGCTTTCAGATCAGTTTAAACTACTCCACAGTCGTCCTCATGAGCAAGTGGTGCATTGCAAACATCGATCAGTATTCCACATGCTCCTCACGTTGAAAATGTTGATAACATGACATGTTCATCTCCCACTAAGACGGTGAGGATGCCCACCCCCTGCTCAGCCCATCAAACCCATTTACTCTCCAACGTGTCCAATTTAATCTGATGGCATGTGTACCCAGCCAGGGAGTTGGCAAGGAAGTTGTTGAAAAAAACTGAAGCAAAACTTAGCCTAGAGAGACAAATTATAATAATAACAATAAAAGCGACATGGGGCATTTTTATTTCCAGAGAAACGCTCTGTGGATTTTTACCTTTTCTGTGAGAAGATAAGCACTCTGAGGGCAGTAAGAGAAGAAGCATTACAGCCAGTACAGTAGCACTACAGGGAAACCGTTTCAGAGAGGACGGGCCTTCAGTACAGTACAGTAGCACTACAGGGAAACCGGTCCAGAGAGGACGGGCCTTCAGTACAGTACAGTAGCACTACAGGGTCACACACCCATCATGACCACACCAGCGTGACACCCCCAGCGTGACACACCCTTCATGACACCACCCTTCATGACACACCCAGCGTGAAACACCAGCATGCCACATCTTGTTAAGTCAGCAGCCAGGCAGCCCTGAAAGGTCAGCTCGTAATTTATCCTCTGACCTAACAGAGCTCCTTCACAGAGAGAGAGGTGCGTCTCCTTAACAGAGAAAGCTTCCTGTAGTGCTACTGTACTGTACTGAAGGCCTGTCCTCTCTGGACCGGTTTCCCTGTAGTGCTACTGTACTGTACTGAAGGCCTTCCTCTCTGGACCGGTTTCCCTGTAGTGCTTACTGTACTGTACTGAAGGCCCGTCTTCTCTGGACCGGTTTCCCTGTAGTGCTACTGTACTGTACTGAAAACCCGTCCTTCCTGGACCGGTTTCCCTGTAGTGCTACTGTACTGTACTGAAGGCCCCGTCTTCTCTGGACCGGTTT
>NW_019942600.1:8998-13267 GCF_002910315.2 Salvelinus sp. IW2-2015 | reverse complement strand
CCCACATCTCTCTCCCTCCCACATCTCTCTCTACCTCCCACATCTCTCTCCCTCCCACATCTCTCTCCTTCCCACATCTCTCTCTCCCTTTCTGGCAGTTCTGTAAAGTACTTAGATAAAAATACTTTAAAGTACTACAACTTTTACTTCACTACATTCCTAAAGCAAATCATGTACTTTTTACTCCACATATTTTCCCTGACACCCAAAAGTACTCTCTAMAAAAGTACTTTGAATCCTTAGCGGGACAGGAAAATGGTGCAATTCACACACTTATCAAGAGAACATCTCTGGTCATCCCTACTACCTCTGATCTGGCGGACTCACTAAACACAAAAGCTTTATTTGTAAATGGCATCTGAGTATTGGAGTTTGCCCTTGGCATTCAACAAATATTTTAAAAAAAACAGGAAAATTGTGCCGTCTGTGTCACGTTTCATCGTAATGAGCGGACCAAGGCGCAGCATGAGTTGAGTTCCACATATTTATAATCTCCATGAAACAAACAAAACAATAACGAAACAACGGAACGTGAAGTCATGACGTGCACACAGGCAACTAAACACAAACAATATCCCACAAAACACAGKTGGGAAAAATGGCTACCTAAATATGATCCCACAATTAGAGACAACGATAATCAGCTGCCTCTAATTGGGAACCATACCAAGCACACCAACATAGAAATAGGTTAACTAGAACACCCCCGTAGTCACACTCTGACCTAAACCCCATAGAGAACCGAAGGCTCTCTATGATCAGGGAGTGACACTCTGGTTTGCTTAATACAAGGAATTTGAACTGATTTATACTTTTACTTTTGATACTGATGTATATTTTAGCAATTACATTTACTTTTGATACTTAAGTATATTTTAAACCAAATACTTTAAAACTTTTTTTACTCAAGTAGTATTTTACTGGGTGACTTTCACTTTTACTTGAGTCATTTTCTATGAAGGTATATTTACTTTTTCTACAGTATGACAATTGAATACTTTTTCCACCATGCTTTCTGGTCCCTCCATTGGCCTCCCTATTAGAATAGGCTCAAGGAATATACATATATAATATACAGACGCGGAGGCTATTTTTTTAAAGCGCAGTCGACACGAGGAGATGAATGATCGGAGGGTCTAGATTAACGAAGTGATTTCAGGACCGTCCATATTACTGACAGATTCCCTAAACTACCCACACAACCTCCTTTCACATGACAGATGGGCCGGCGGTGTCCTCACCTCAGCCGGTGTGGTAGTCAGCTGCTCAGGGATATGAATGATAAGGACAGTGTGGTAGTCAGCTGCTCAGGGATATGAATGATAAGGACAGTGTGGTAGTCAGCTGCTCAGGGATATGAGTGATAAGGACAGCTCTATAATCAGTTTATACACCCTGCTCATCTCCCACACCGGCCAGGGCTCCATCTCAGAGTCTCCCAAGGGCTCCATTTTACACTCTACACCCTCTGTCACGTCCAGCGGAAGGGAGAGCTGAGAGTGGACCTGGTCTGGGCCTGGCAGAGAGCGAGGTAACTGATCTCCCCTCCCCAGCCTACTCTGAGGGTCCCTGTCCGGGGGACAAGGGGACTGTGTCTGACTTCGGTTTGATGACGTCTGTCTGTCTGTCTGTCTGTCTGTCTGTCTGTCTGTCTGTCTGTCTGTCTGTCTGTCTGTCTGTCTGTCTGTCTGTCTGTCTGTCTGTCTGTCTGTCCCTGTTCTCTCTGTCTTGATCTTGTCCAACTCTGTCACTAGCTTTCATTCAGATATGTGTCTGAAATCGCACCCTATTCCCTATGTAGTGCCCTACTTTTGACCACAGTCCTATGGCATTGGGCCCTGGTCTGAAGTAGTCCCCTAAATAGGGAATAGGCTGCCATTTTGGATGAACCCTCATTGCTGCTGAAATGATGTTTTTGGGGGAATATCTTCAGTTTCTGGCTCTTCACAAAGCCTGATTAGTGCTTGTTGCCAATGAAATGTTTCATTTCATGTAACTCAAATGTAATCTATTGTCTACACATTTGTAAAACAATAGACTATAAAATGAATACTACAAAGCCTGTCCGTCCTATATGTTTCGTGAGTAACTTCTCCGTGACTCTTCTGACATGAACTCGGCTCAATGTCATGAGTGAATTTAGTGGTGATGTCCTAGGACTTTTTGTGTGTGGCCTTCTAGTGGGCCATGCCAGCCGAGCAGGCCTTACTCGGAGTGGGGAGGGGTGTATTACTGTGGGAGTCTGGAGACCGTATCTGGCAGTGGGAGGGAGTGTATTACTGTGGGAGTCTGGAAGACGCGTATCAGAGTGTGGGGAAGGGAGTGTATTACTGTGGGAGTCTGGAAGACGTATCAGAGTGTGGGGAAGGGAGTTATTACTGTGGGAGTCTGGAAGACCGTATCAGGCAGTGGGGAGGGAGTGTATTACTGTGGGAGTCTGGAAGATCGTATCTGGCCACACTTCCTGATGTTTACTGCATTGCAGGAGAGAGACTAATCTCTCTTCTCTGTGTGTGTGTGTGGTGTGTTGTGTGTGTGGTGTGTGTGTGTGTGTGTGTGTGTGTGTGTGTGTGTGTGTGTGTGTGTGTGTGTGGTGTGTGTGTGTGTGTGTGTGTGTGTGTTGTGTGTGTGTGTGTGTGTGTGGTGTGTGTGTGTGTGTGTGTGTGTGTGTGTGTGTGTGTGTGTGTGTGTGTGTGTGTGTGTGTGTGTGGTGACTCATACCACCTTCCCAACCAGTGGAAAGGATCATCTCTGTGTGAGCTCCTATCCCATTGAGACCAAACACGTCCATTCACTTCCACTTAATGAAACGTTACAGCTAAACGTCTCCCCACAGCTCTTTGACTGGGATGATCATGTAATGATTGTTTCAGATACATGGAGGGAGGATAAAAGTGACATGATGTATTTTGCTCCCACCTCTCTCTCTCGTCTCTCTCTCTCTCTCTCTCTCTCTCTCTCTCTCTCTCTCTCTCTCTCTCTCTCTCTCTCTCTCTCTTCTCTCTCTCTCTCTCTCTCTCTCTCTCTCTCTCTCGCAGTGCATGCTGGTGTTTTTGGAGTTTGAGTGTTTGGTGTGGAAAGCTCTATCCTAACTAACTTTCTTGATTCCTTTCTTTACATGTTATTTCTATGGTGGAGCGTTAATGCAATATTTGTTTTAGCGGTATCCAAAAGTTTTTTTTCAAAGTTAGGGTGGAAGAGGACAGAGAAACTTTCCTGGGGTTTGGAAGTTGTGGTGTGCGCGAGGCTTCTCAGCCTAGCGTGGAGGAGACGCTGTCTATACAGCATGGATTCAGGTGTGTTCCTGAAACGGAGTTAAGGTGGAGAGGTCTTCTGCTCGCGGTCGGTGAACAGGTAGGAGCTGAGTTTATACATTTCTGCTTCTAGAATGAACAAAGCTGTGGTTGTGGTTCATGAAAAGGGCTAATTTGGTTGGTAGGCTAATTGCTAGCGGATATTGTAAGGGATGTGTTGGTGTCAATTTCACCTCTCTCTACCCCTTCAACAGAGTTGTAGTGGCAAATTTGCCTCCGTTTATTACGGCATGATCAAATTAGGAAAGAGGCTGAGTCGTTTTGGTAAGTTTGCTAGCGGTTTTCCGTGTACTGTCAGCAGGTTTCAGGCAGATGCCGTTAAACACGTTGTTTCGTTCCGGAGGCAAGTGTTTATGTTTCTGAACAACAACGAGCAACAGCTAAATGTGCACTTTAAAGTGAGACATGGGGAGGGGCTCTATGCAGGTTTGCCAGCACAGATAGTCTACGGTGTTTGAATGTGGGATTTGGGGCACAAGAGTTTTGCGTGCCCACACAAAGGCCGTAGAAAAGGTGAGGGTACAAGCGCCATGGGGGAAAATCGAGGCAAAGTGCAGGGGGTAAGGAGATGCAGACAAGCAGAGGCTGGACCTAGTCAGGTTAGAGATGGTGGGGTAGATGAGGCTGGGCTAGTCAGGCTAGAGATGGTGGGGTAGCTGTAGCTGAGTTTAGTCACGGCTAGAGAATGGTGGGGTAGTGGAGGATGGGTCTAGTCAGGCTAGAGATGGTGGGGAAGCAGAGGCGGGTCTAGTCAGGCTATGAGATGGTGGGTAGCTGAGGCTGGGCCTAGTTATGCTATGGAGGTGCTGGGTCTAGTCAGCTATGGATGGTGGGGTAGCTGAGGCTGGCCCTAGTCATGCTATGGAGGGTGGTGTAGCTGAGGCTGGCCCTAGTCATGCTATGGAGGGTGGTGTAGATGATACTGGTCTAGTCAGGTTATTCTAGTGGATGAGGA
>NW_019942600.1:0-7297 GCF_002910315.2 Salvelinus sp. IW2-2015 | reverse complement strand
AAAGAGGAGTGTGTTGGTGAAATATGTAAAACAAAAAAAAGTACATGTGTTATTTCTGGCAGGAGACGCATAGTGATGTGGTGAAAGAAGTTGATTGGGGGCCTTCTGGTGGAAAGGGCAAAGTTAGTGTTGAGCCCATGGACAATCTAGTGCAGGGGTGGCAGTCTTTTGCACCGGGGTCTGTCTGTAAAAATCTGCTCCTCAAAAGGAAGGTGGTAAGGGGTAGGTTGCTTGTTGTTTTAAAGCAGGAAATTTAACAAGCATGGGTTTTGTTTTTTAATAAATGTGTAGCGCCTAACAACAAGGGAGAGAAAAGAGGGGTTCTATTTTGGAGTTCTTAAAGAACAGAACCTCACAAGTAGCGCCTGAGGAGACGCTGGTGATCGGGGTGACTGGAACTTGTAGCAATGGAATTTTACAAAAGACAGAAAATGGGGAAGAAGCCTCAATTCAGTGTCAGTGGGAGTGTTTAGGAGGACATCATTAATCAGTTTGGACCTAGTGGAATGGTTTGGAGAACTAAACATCGCAAACACAAAGACAGTATACATGGGTTGAAGGTTTTTAGGGGCTAGGGGAGTGGCAGCCGACTTGATCAGTTTTACATATCTAGGAATCAGAGCATAGGCTGCTGGGGCCTACCATTCTCCCAGTTGGGGTTTTCGGAACCATCACATAACCATTGGCTCGGCTGTCCTATTTCACCAGGGGCCCGCAGGCATCTTATTGGAAGTTCAATGTAAAAGCTCCTTTAACAAGATGCCCAACTTTTTGCTCAGTTTTCCAGACCTTTTGGGAAAGGTGGGGCAGCGCAAGAGAGGAGTATGAGTCTTTGAGTCAATGGTGGGGGGATGTGGGGAAGTGCAGATTCGGCTTTCTGTCAACAGTACACAGCTCTTCTCAATCAAATCAAGAGGCTTAGGAGAGTATTGGGGGAAACTAGAGCGGTGTATTAGTGAGATGGAGGTAGAGATGTGGGGCAAGGCAATGTAGGCCTCCAGGCTAATTTAGAGCCGAATTACAGTAGGACCTGGGAGTTTTTTTCGCAGGTTAAAGCAAAGGGAGCCAACTGTAAGAGCTAGTTCTCACATGCTAAAAGGAGATGGATGCTTCCCAGCTCCTTCTCTTTGGTTTGGAAAGACAGGCAGTGAAGCCAAGGGTATGCATTGTTCTACGCTGTCTGATGGGCGGGTGACCTCTGTGGTGGGGGAGATGCGGGAGCGGACTGTGGAGTTTTATACTGAATTGTATAGGGCAAAAGAAATGTGTGATCCTATGTGTGCTCAGGCTTGTTCGAGGACTCACTAAGCTCTCTCGGCACAGAGGGATAGAAATGGACATTCCTCTGTGTCACATGAATCTGGCAGAGGCCGTAACCAGTGTCCCGCGGTCGTGCACCGGGGTCGATGGACCCCAGTGGAGTTTTACAAAAAATTCTGGGAATAATTGACAGGACTTCTTTTGCGTCGTGCGTGAAGCAATCGGGGTAGAGAGTTGCCCGATGAGCTTGCCAGTCGGGCGGCTCTGACCTCCTGCCCAAAAAAGGGGGAACTTTGTGTGAACTTAAGAACCTGGAGGCCTGTGGCATTAACCTGTGCGGACCCTACAAGAATTTTTTGCCCAAAGGTCCTCTTCTAACAGACTGAAAGTCCATCTGGACTCCTAAATAATACACAAGGACCAGACATTATTGTATGTACCGGGACGCTCAATCACACGGACAACTTGTTCTTGATTAGGGACATGTTGGACTTGGTCGAGAAGGTTCTAATGTGAACTTTGGACTGGTCCTTTTAGATCAAAGAGAAAGGCTTTTTGAATAGAGGGATTATGAGTAATCTGTTTAATGTGATGTCTGTGGTTTGGGTTTGGGAAGAGTTTTGTGAACCTGTGTGAAGCTGTTGTATGCTGGGGTGTCATGTATGGTTAAGGTGGGAGGGGGGCTCAGTAGGCCAGTCTGGGTGAGACGGGCATTAGACAAGGAAGCCCTCTATCTGGGCAGCTAAACACACTAGCCATTGAGCTTTTTTAGGACTGCTACGCAGGAGAACTGCAGGGAGTGTGGCCTGGACAGGCATGGGTGTGGTGACAGGAATAGCAGTCTCAGCATACGCAAGATGATGTTCTGTTTGATGTCAGGGATGGTGCAAGATATGCAGGAACTAGAGACCATGCTGAAGTGGTATCGAGGGAGCTTTCATCAGCTAAAGGTAAACTGGGGAAAAGAGCAAAGCTCTGTTATGTTGGGCATGGGGGATAGGGCTCCTCCTCTGCTTTCCAGGGGGGTTTTGGCCAGTGGGGTTGTGAAAGGGCTTAAAGTGTTGGGGGTGACCTGGGCTCGGAAGAGGTGGCGTCAGGAAGAACTGTGAGGGGCTGTCAAGGCAGTGGTGTCAAGACGGCCAGGTGGAGGTTGGCTCCCTATCCCAAGTGTCATATAGAGGAAGGGTGCTGATAATTTAACAACCCTGGTGGCATCTTCTTGTGGCATAAAACTGGCTGTCCTCAAAACCCCCCGCCGTCTGCCTTGCAAGACCTGCCAACGCAAGCTGGTGGATTTCTTTTGGTCGGGACATCACTGCTGAAGGGCAGCAGTGTTGTTACATGAACCGTCCACGACTGACGAAGGAGGACAGGGCCTGGTGGAAACTGGAGAAGCAAGGATGGCTGCTTTCCGGCTAAAGGCGGTGCAAGAACGCTGTAATCATACCGGATGTTGGCTGGAGGGAACCAGCATGCCGCACTGCTGAGGAGAGCTGGTGGATTAAGGGTTGGACCCGGTAGCTGTTCCTCCATGAAGCTGGAGAGGCCTGAGTACAGCAAGGTCCTCTTCAAAAGTTTTACTCTGCGGTGCTGAGGCTGGCAGCCTGCTAAGGCCATACGAGAGGGGGGTGTGGAGCCTGGGCAAAGTGGGTGTGGAGGAAGCCCTATTTCCACAAACCCAGCCATCCCCTTTGAGATCGGTTCAAGATCCCTGCCACCCTGCAGAGGCAACTGATGGCAAGGGGGTTACGAAGGATAGGTGACCTGAGACTGCTGAGAGAGGAGGGGTTGGAAAACCCCAGAGGTCCCTTGCGCAACACAGGAATAACGTCTCTTAGACTGTTGGGAGAGATTCCCTGGAGGAGGTCCAGGAGGCACTGTCGACGCAGGTAAGGGGGTGTTTGAGAGGCCAAAAGGGAGAGGGCACCAATGTTCCGCCACTGGCAGGTGACTGGCAGAGACTGGAGACTGGCAAAGGGGTCTGGAGGACCTTGTTAGATTTTAACAATCCGAAGCTGGGGGAATTTGAGGGGGTGGGAGGTAAAGCTCTCTACCACCTCTGCGTTAAGGTAGGAACATTAAGAAGTCTAACAGGAGTGAGGCACATCCAGTGGCAGGGGGTATGTGGGGCGGAAGAGGTATGGTGGGCTTTAGATGGAGGGCGCGCTACAAACCCCCAGTACGCAAGAGGTCAAGGGGACCTCCAGTGGAGGGTTCTTCAATGGAGCCTGGCCACTAAACAGCTGTTGGCACGTGTTGATCGCGGATTGGGCCAGGGGTGTCCTTTCTGTCAAATGAATTGAAAACTGTGATTCATGTTTTCTGTGTGCACGCAGGTTAATGCCATTAATGTCTCTGTTGGGAATGTCCTGTGTGTCAGTTGGGGGTGGTTTTTGCTGTTGGATGTTTATAAAATGGGAATACAGGTATTCGAGTAAGGAGAAATGAAAAATGTGTTTGTTGAAATTTTTCTGTTTGCTCAGCAAATAAGCTATTTGGCTACAAAGGAGAAACAGGGGTCAAAGGTGGGGGGATAACAGACCCCTTTACTATTGTTTAATGGGTGGTCTCTGCGCGCCTTAGGTTGGTTTGATTCTAATAAACTGATCAAATGTGTGGAGATGTTTGAAGGAGAATATGGTGTTGTTGGGGGCTGTCTGTATTGCTCGGGAAGAATGTTTATGGATATACGGTTGTAGGAAGAGGGTATTGTTTTTTGGTATGGGTGATGTTGGTTTGTAATCATGTTGGTAGATGGAAAGGTGAGTAATAGGTACACTGTATGCAGTACAGGATATATTTTTTTTTTTTTTAATTTTTTAGGGGGGGGTGAAGTGTTAAAATGAAATGAAAATGTTTCAATAAAGGAAAGACAAAAAGTCAAAAAGTCCTCTCTCTCTCCTCTCTTTTTCTCTCTTCTCCTCTCTCTATTCTCTCTCTCTCTCTCTCTCTCTGTCTCTCTCCTCTCCTCTCTCTTTCTCTCTCTCATCTCTCTCTCTCTCTCTCTTCTTGTCCTCTGTCCTCTCTCTCTCTCTCCCATCTCATCTCTCTCTCTCCTCCTCCTCTCCTCTCGTCTCTCTCTTTCTCTCATCTCTCTCTCTCTCTCTTCTCTCTCTCTCTCTCTCTCCCTCTCTCTCTCTCTCTCTCTGTTATGTGATATGTATCTCATACAGTCTGGGGAAGAGGAAAAGGCTTCTCATGTTGACAGCACCCAACTGTAGGAAGATATATTATAATGTGACCTCTGCTTCTAAAAAACAGAGATGATGTACAAATCAATGGCAGAGTGTGATATTGGAGAAGACGGGAAAGACAGCAGGGCAGCCTGGTCTGAGACAAGAAGGAAAACAGTCTAATCTCTCTTTTAGTCAACAGGGTTCTCCATGAGAACAACTTGTATTGAGACAAGAAGGAAAAACAGTGGCACGTGGAGCAGCGGTCCCGAGTGGTGCATCCCAATACTCTGCACTAGAGATCCTGGTTCCAGTCAGGCTTGTCTCAGTGTCAGACATAGGATCCTGCTTCCAGTCCAGGCTCTGTCTCTGTGTCTAAGACACTAGAGATCCTGGTTCCAGTCCAGGATCTGTCTCAGTGGTCTAAGACACTAGAGATCCTGGTTCTAGTCCAGGCTCTGTCTCAGTGGTCTAAGACAACTAGAGAATCCTGGTTCCAGTCCAGGCTCTGTCTCTGGGTCTAAAGACACTAGAATCCTGTTCCAGTTCCAGGCTCTGTCCTTCTGTGGTCTAAGACACTAGAGATCCTGAGTCCAGTCCAGCCTCTGTCTCAGTGGTCTAAGACAACTAGAGATCCTGGTTCTAGTCCAGGCTCTGTCTCAGTGCGTCTAAAGACACTAGAGATCCTGGTTCCAGTCCAGGCTCTGTCTCAGTGGTCTAAGGACACTAGAGATTCCTGGTTCCAGTCCAGGCTCTGTCTCAGTGGTCTAAGACTAGAGATCCTGGTTCCAGTCCAGGCTCTGTCTCAGTGGTCTAAGACACTAGAGATCCTGGTTCTAGTCCAGGCTCTGTCTCAGTGGTCTAAGACACTAGAGATCCTGGTTTCTAGTCCAGGCTCTGTCTCAGCGGTCTAAGACACTAGAGATCCTGGTTCTAGTCCAGGCTCTGTCTCAGTGGTCTAAGACACTAGAGATCCTGGTTCCTGTCCAGGCTCTGTCTCTGTGGTCTAAGACACTAGAGATCCTGGTTCTAGTCAAGGCTCTGTCTCAGTGGTCTAAGACACTGCATCACAGTGCTAGCTGTGCCACTAGAGATCCTGGTTCTAGTCCAGGCTCTGTCTCAGTGGTCTAAGACACTAGAGATCCTGGTTCTAGTCCAGGCTCTGTCTCAGTGGTCTAAGACACTAGAGATCCTGGTTCTAGTCCAGGCTCTGTCTCAGTGGTCTAAGACACTAGAGATCCTGGGTTGGAGTCCAGGCTCTGTCTCAGTGGTCTAAGACACTAGAGATCCTGGTTCTAGTCCAGGCTCTGTCTCAGTGGTCTAAGACACTAGAGATCCTGGTTCCAGTCCAGGCTCTGTCTCAGTGGTCTAAGACACTAGAGATCCTGGTTCTAGTCCAGGCTCTGTCTCAGTGGTCTAAGACACTAGAGATCCTGGTTCTAGTCCAGGCCTCTGTCTTCAGTGGTCTAAAAGACACTAGAGATTCCTGGGTTCCAGTCCAAAGTCCAGGCTCTAAGACACTAGAGATCCTGGTTCTAGTCCAGGCTCTGTCGCAGCCGGCTGCGACCGAGAAACACATGAGGCGGCACACAATTGGCCCAGCGTCGTCCGGGTTAGGGGAGGGTTTGACCGGCAGGGATGTCCTTGTCCCATCGCGCACTAGCGACTCCTGTGGCGGGCCGGGCGCAGTGCACGCTGACACGGTCGCCAGGCGTACGGTGTTTCCTCCGACACATCGGTGCGGCTGGCTTCCGGGTTAAGTGAGAATTGTGTCAAGAAGCAGTGCGGCTTGGCTGGGTCATGGTTGGGTTGTGTGTCGGAGGACGCGTGGCTCTCGACCTTCGACCTCTACCGAGTCCGTACGGGAGTTGCAGCGATGGGACAAGACTGTAACTACCAATCAGATATCACATAACTGATGAGAAAAAAAGGAAAACAGTCTAATGAACAACTCTCTTCTAGCCATGACAGAACAAATTCAAATTCTAGTTCACCTTCCTGGCCATGACTAGCCCTGAGGGTCTGTGTGACACCTTGAAGACCACCCCTCCGTTCCCGGCTCCCAGCTCACAGATCTTCTCCATATCATCATCCTTCAGCTCTCCAACCTTCTGTTTCTGGGTGAGAAAGGCCTCCAGGCGTTTACGCTGCTGCTCGTCAAGCTCTAACTCCTCTAGTTTCTTCTGAAGGGCCTCTAGGTTCGTCCTGTTGGAGGGGGGAGAGAGAAGGAGAGAGAGAGGAGAGAGAGAGGAGGAGAGAGGTAGGAGAAGAGAGACAGAGAGAGGAGGAGAGAGAGGTAGGATAAGAGAGACAGAGAGAGAGGTAGGAGAAGAGAGACAGAGAGAGGAGAGAGAGATAGGTAGGAGAAGAGAGACAGAGAGAGAGGAGAGAGAGAGAGGTAGGAGAAGAGAGACAGAGAGAGGAGGAGGAAAGAGACAGAGAGAGAGGAGGAGGAGAGAGACAGAGAGACAGGGGGAGAAAGAACAGGACAGCAACACAATTAGACCCAACCAAATCATGAGAAAACAAAAAGATAATTACTTGACACATTGGAAAGAATTAACAAAAAAACAAGAATGCTATTTGGCCCTAAACAGAGAGTACACAGTGGCAGAATACCTGACCACCATGACTGACCCAAACTTAAGGAAAGCTTTGACTATGTACAGACTCAGTGAGCATAGCCTTGCTATTGAGAAAGGCCGCCGTAGGCAGACATGGCTCTCAAGAGAAGACTGGCTATGTGCACACTGCCCACAAAATGAGGTGTAAACTGAGCTGCACTTCCTAACCTCCTGCCAAATGTATGACCATATTAGAGACACATATTTCCCTCAGATTACACAGATCCACAGAATTAGAAA